>NC_090852.1:16950000-17160000 GCF_024217435.2 Syngnathus scovelli
GAGTGAGTGAGTGAGTGAGTGTGTGGTGTGAGTGAGTGTGTGGTGTGAGTGAGTGTGTGGTGTGAGTGAGTGAGAGAGTGAGTGTGTGGTGTGAGTGAGTGAGTGAGTGAGTGAGTGAGTGAGTGAGTGGGTGAGTGAGTGAGTGAGTGAGTGGGTGAGTGGGTGTGAGTGAGTGAGTGAGTGAGTGAGTGAGTGAGTGAGTGAGTGAGTGAGTGAGTGAGTGAGTGAGTGAGTGAGTGAGTGAGTGAGTGTGAGTGAGTGAGTGAGTGAGTGAGTGAGTGAGTGAGTGAGTGAGTGAGTGAGTGAGTGAGTGAGTGAGTGGGTTGAGTGAGTGAGTGAGTGAGTCCGTTTTTTTTTTTTTAAACTACCATGTATGGTAGTTTTTTTTTTTTTTTTAAACTACCATGTATGGTAGTTTTTTTTTTTTTTCAAAAAAAATTGTAATGCTTTTTTTTTAAACTACCATGTATGGTAGTTTGGTTTTTTTTTTCAAAAAAAACTACCATGTATGGTAGTTTTTTTTTTTTTTTTTCAAAAAAATTGTAACGCTTTTTTTTTTTTTTAAACTACCATGTACGGTAGTTTTTTTTTTAAACTACCATGTATGGTAGTTTGTTTTTTTTTTTCAAAAAAAAACTACCATGTATGGTAGTTTTTTTTTTTTTTTTTCAAAAAAAATTGTAACGCTTTTTTTTTTTTAAACTACCATGTACGGTAGTTTTTTTTTTTAAACTACCATGTATGGTAGTTTGTTTTTTTTTTCAAAAAAAAACTACCATGTATGGTAGTTTGTTTTTTTTTCCAAAAAAACTACCATGTATGGTAGTTTTTTTTTTTTTCAAAAAAAATTGTAACGCTATTTTTTTTTAAACTACCATTTATGGTAGTTTTTAAAAAAAAAAAAAATAAAACTACCATACATGGTAGTTTAAAAAAAAAAAGCGTTACAATTTTTTTTCAAAAAAAACTACCATGTATGGTAGTTTTTTTTTTTTTTTTTTAAAAAACTACCATACATGGTAGTTTAAAAAAAAAAACTACCATAAATGGTAGTTTAAAAAAAAATAGCGTTACAATTTTTTTTGAAAAAAAAAAAAAAAACTACCATACATGGTAGTTTTTTGGGAAAAAAAAAAAAAAACGACCATACATGGTAGTTTTTTTTTGAAAAAAAAAACAAACTACCATACATGGTAGTTTAAAAAAAAAAACTACCGTACATGGTAGTTTAAAAAAAAAAAAGCGTTACAATTTAAAAAAAAAAAAAAAAAAAAAAAACTACCATACATGGTAGTTTTTTTGGGAAAAAAAAAACAAACTACCATACATGGTAGTTTAAAAAAAAAAACTACCATACATGGTAGTTTAAAAAAAAAAAAAAAAAAGCGTTACAATTTTTTTTGAAAAAAAAAAAAAAAAACTACCATACATGGTAGTTTTTTAAAAAAAAAACAAACTACCAAACATGGTAGTTTAAAAAAAAAAGCGTTACAATTTTTTTTGAAAAAAAAAAAACTACCATACATGGTAGTTTAAAAAAAAAAAAAAAACTACCATACATGGTAGTTTAAAAAAAAAAACGGACTCACTCACTCACTCACTCACTCACTCACTCACTCACTCACCCAACCCACTCACTCACTCACTCACTCACTCACTCACTCACTCACTCACTCACTCACTCATTCACTCACTCACACCACACTCACTCACGCACTCACTCACTCACTCACTCACTCACTCACTCACTCACTCACTCACTCACTCACTCACTCACTCACACCCACTCACTCACTCACACTCACTCACTCACTCACTCACTCACTCACTCACTCACTCACTCACTCACTCACTCCCACCCACTCACTCACTCACTCACTCACTCACTCACTCACTCACTCACTCACTCACTCACTCACTCACTCACTCACTCTCACTCACTCACTCTCACTCACCCCACCCACCCCACCCACCCTACTCACTCACTCACTCACTCACTCACTCACTCACTCACTCACTCACTCACTCACACACCACACACTCACCCACTCACTCACTCTCACCACTCACTCACTCACTCACTCACTCACTCACTCACTCACTCACTCACACCACTCACTCACACACACCTCACTCACTCACTCACTCACTCACTCACTCACTCACTCACTCACTCACTCTCACCACACACTCACTCACTCACTCACTCACTCACTCACTCACTCACTCACTCACTCACACCACACACTCACTCACTCACACCACACACTCACTCATTCACTCACTCACACCACACTCACACCACTCACTCACTCACTCACTCACTCACTCACACCACACTCACAACTCACTCACTCACTCACTCACTCACTCACTCACTCACTCACTCACTCACTCACTCACTCACTCACACCACACTCACTCACTCACTCACTCACTCACTCACTCACTCACTCACTCACTCACTCACTCACTCACACCACACTCACAACTCACTCACTCACTCACTCACTCACTCACTCACTCACTCACACCACACTCACTCACTCACTCACTCACTCACTCACTCACTCACTCACTCACTCACTCACTCACTCACTCACACCACACTCTCACACACACTCACTCACTCACTCACTCACTCACACCACACTCACTCACACCACACTCACTCACACCACACTCACTCACTCACTCACTCACTCACTCACTCACTCACTCACTCACTCACTCACTCACTCACTCACACCACGCTCACACCACACTCACTCACTCACTCACTCACTCACTCACACCACACTCACTCACTCACTCACTCACACCACACTCACTCACAACTCACTCACTCACTCACTCACTCACTCACACCACACTCACACCACACTCACTCACTCACAACTCACAACTCACTCACTCACTCACTCACTCACTCACTCACTCACTCACTCACTCACTCACTCACTCACTCACACTCACTCACTCACTCACTCACTCACTCACTCACTCACTCACTCACACCACACACACACACTCACTCCCTCACTCACTCACTCACTCACTCACACTCGCTCGCTCGCTCGCTCACTCACTCACTCACTCACTCACTCACTCACTCACTCACTCACTCACTCACTCACTCACTCACTCACACTCACTCACTCACTCACTCACTCACTCACACCCACTCACCCTCACTCACTCACTCACTCACACCCACTCACCCACTCACTCACTCACTCACACTCACTCACTCACTCACTCACCCACTCACTCACTCACTCACACCCACTCACTCACTCTCACTCACTCACTCACTCTCACTCACCCCACCCACCCCACCCACCCCACCCACCCTACTCACTCACTCACTCACTCACTCACTCACTCACTCACTCACTCACTCACTCACTCACTCTCACCCACTCACTCACTCACTCACTCACTCACTCACTCACTCACTCACTCACTCACACCACACACACACACACTCACTCACTCACTCACTCACTCACTCACACCACACTCACTCACACCACACACTCACTCACTCACACCACACACTCACTCACTCACTCACTCACTCACTCACTCACTCACTCACTCACTCACTCACTCACTCACTCACACCACACTCACTCACTCACTCACTCACTCACTCACTCACTCACTCTCACCACACACTCACTCACTCACTCACTCACTCACACCACACACTCACTCACTCACACCACACACTCACTCATTCACTCACTCACACCTCACTCACTCACTCACTCACTCACTCACTCACTCACTCACTCACTCACACCACACTCACAACTCACTCACTCACTCACTCACACCACACTCACTCACTCACTCACTCACTCACTCACTCACTCACTCACTCACTCACTCACTCACTCACTCACTCACTCACTCACTCACTCACTCACTCACTCACACCACACTCTCACACACACACACTCACTCACTCACTCACACCACACTCACTCACACCTCACTCACTCACTCACACCACACTCACTCACACCACACTCACTCACTCACTCACTCACTCACTCACACCACACTCACTCACAACTCACTCACTCACTCACTCACTCACTCACTCACTCACTCACTCACTCACTCACACCACACTCACTCACTCACACCACACCACACTCACTCACTCACTCACTCACACCACACCACACTCACTCACTCACTCACTCACAAGTCACTCACTCACTCACTCACTCACTCACACCTCACTCACTCACTCACTCACTCACTCACTCACTCACTCACTCACACCACACACTCACTCACACCACACACTCACTCACTCACTCACTCACTCACTCACTCACTCACTCACTCACTCACTCACTCACTCACTCACACCACACTCTCACACACCACACACACACACTCACTCACTCACACACACCACACACTCACTCACTCACACTCACTCGCTCGCTCACTCACTCACTCACTCACTCACTCACTCACACACCCACTCACTCACTCTCACTCACTCACTCACCCCACCCACCCTACTCACTCACTCACTCACTCACTCACCACACTCACTCACACACCTCACTCACTCACTCACTCACACCTCACTCACTCACTCACTCACTCACTCACTCACTCACCACACACTCACTCACTCACTCACACCACACAATCACTCACTCACACCACACACTCACTCACTCACTCACTCACTCACTCACTCACTCACTCACTCACTCACTCACTCACACCTCACTCACTCACTCACTCACTCACTCACTCACTCACTCACTCACTCACTCACTCACTCACACACACCACACACTCACTCACTCACTCACTCACTCTCACTCACTCACTCACCCCCTCCCTCCCTCACCCACCCACCCACCCACCCTCCCTCACTCACTCCCTCACTCACCCTCACTCACTCACTCACCCACTCACTCACTCACACCCACTCACTCACACCCACTCACTCACTCACTCACTCACTCACCCACTTACTCACCCACTCACTCACCCACCCACTCACTCACTCACTCACCCACCCACCCACTCACTCACTCACTCACTCCCTCACCCACTCACTCACCCACTCACTCACCCACCCACCCAACCCACTCACTCACTCACTCACTCACCCACCCACCCACCCAACCCACTCACTCACTCACCCACCCACTCACTCACCCACTCACACACACACTCACTCACTCACTCACTCACTCACTCACTCACTCACTCACTCACTCACTCACTCACTCACTCACTCACTCACTCACTCACTCACCCTCACAGATCCGTTCTGTTCGCGACTCGTTCGTGAACCCGAAGTTACGTCATTTTCTTCTTCGTTTTGTTTTACGGCGAGGTGGCACCAGCTTCAATGCGCATTATCGATACTTACTGGTTGAAGTCATATGAACTGAAAAAAGAACGAATCACTTTAGGAAGTGATTCGTTCACTCTCGTTCACTGAAAAGATTCGTTCTTTTGAACTCACGAGCCAACACTATCATACACACGGGTCCGCCATCTTGAGGGCACCTTAGCGTTAGCTTAGCATGTGTTTTGTGTGGTTATCAGGTGGGCCTGAAGTCAGTGATCGAGCAGTTCCCCGATAAGTTGGACTTCCAACTGGAGGACGGCGGTAACGTGCTGAGCAACGGACACAAGCAACTGATGTGTCTGGCTCGCTCCATCCTCAGCAAGGCTCGCATCCTGCTGCTGGACGAACCCTCGTCCTACCTCGACCCCATGTGAGTTGCCATTCACAAACTTGTCAGGGAATGGTCTATCTGGGGGGAAAAAAATACACATAATGGGGTCACTAAAAGTATTAACTTTTACAACAAAAAATCATTTGTTGCCTTTCATTGTGTTCAGAACGCTGCAGGTGCTTCGCAAGACGCTAAAGCAGTCGTTCTCAGACTGCACGGTCATCCTCTCCGAGCACCGAGTTGAACCTCTGCTCGAGTGTCAGTCCTTCCTGGTGAGAAACAGCGCCCTCGCGTGGCACAACAAAATAATCTAGCTCTTCTTGGAAAAATATTTTTGACAGTTATACCTTCAAGGAAAATGACATCTTCTTTTGGCTCTCTATGGTTAAGATAAGCAGTACATTTAAAAAAAAAAAAAAAAAGTTGTTTTGGAGAATCAGAAGTCATTTGAGGTACATTTTGAAGTACATTTTCGTGTGTTGGTAGATGATATCGGGCAGCTCGATCAAGACGTACGAGAACCTCCACAAGCTGCTGAATGAGACGAGCCAGCTCAAGCAAGCCATGAGCCCGTCGGACCGTCTGCGACTGGGTCCCTCGCTGCACCGGCTCAACTCCACCAAGAGGACGGCACCGCCCAGCACCAACATCGCCTCGCTGCCTGAGGAGGCCGAGGACGATACGCTCGACACACGACTCTAGCGGGCCCAGTAGACAGGATGTATCATCCAACGGGGGGGAAAAATATTAGCATGAGTTTGAAGCACTTTAGAGACACGCTGAGGTACTCGCTCAAACTAAATGAACAAGAGCACAAGTTGCCAGTAATTCATTCCAAGTCGCAATAATTCCTTTTTTAGTTTTTTTTTTTTTTTTTTGTCATAGTCAGGTACCTGGATGCGCAACTGGGATAAAGCTTTTCTTTGTTCTTTCATAGGAAAAGAAACAAGTGTTATTTGTAGAAATGTCATTGCTCCAGCAAATATATTTACAATAAAATATTTTGACTTTTGTTGTTGTATTTCAATTTTTCCCAATTTTTTTTTTCCTCAATTTTTTTTTAATAAAAACATGTTTGTTTTCCCTTTCTCAAAGAACATTTATCAAATTTGTATCGTGAAAATTTTCAGTCCGTGGCAATTTTTTAATATTTTAATATTTTTTGTGCTTGAAAGACAACTTTTTTTAAAAACCGCAAACAGCCATTGTACACCTTTGACTAACGTCTCTCCTGTACATATGTATACATACATGTATATAATTATATATTTCTCCATAGATTTATAAACATCAAAGAAATATTGGTTGAGAATAAACGCATACACAGTGATTGATGAGAAAAGAAAGCTTGTAGTAGTAGTAGTAGTAATAGTAGTATGGCTTACAGTACACGTCTAGTACTCACTTTCAAACTTTACAAACACTTTTCTTTAAAGTTTACTGTATAAACGTCATTGTGACGACGCGCTAACGCTAAAACTCTTATATACACAAAAAACCCTGATTCATGTCCAAGCCACAGAGCAAACACAAAAAGACTCAAAAGGAAAAAAAAACAAAAAAACAGCCGATGACGCAGAGCGACCGACAACCCAATAATTGCTTCTAGAACAAAAGTGTGGTCCCCAAAGTACACACAACAAAGTGTGACAAGTACAAACAGTTCAAACGTGGTCTGCTAGGAGGGAGGGAGGGAGGGAGGGGAGCGTGTGCACACCGTCATATACAGTAATACTGATACACCACTTACTGTAGATATCGTCAGATACACATTTGAAGAACCTACTCTCTTGCTTTTATTAAATACCAATCTATGAGATTTTTGTTTCTCGTGACTAAAAACATTTTCAAACGTGTTCATTTAAGCCTGGTACACACATAGGGTTTTTTGAGAATGTTCTAAATATTTTTTTTTTTTTGGGTTGTTATGTTAAGATATTTCTAAGAACAATTATTTCTCATATTTTCTTGCAAATCACTACCTAGTGTAATTAATTATTTTCAGAAAATAACAGCTGAACGGGCAGTATAATTTTGTCGTTTAAATAAAGTCTTGCCTTTTTGAAAATATCAGACGTTTTAGTGTTGCATGCAAAATAATTTGTTGAAGATAAAAGTAGCTCATTTCCCAGACGTCATGTTAATGTGTGTACCAGGCTACCATGAGATATTTCCTAATATATATAATTATATATTTTTCTTATATACTATATTTATAATAATTTCTTAATATTTTTGACATTTATTCATATTTGTTTTCATGTTACTCTTAAGGTTTTTAAAGTATGACACTAACATTTCCCCTATGGTGGAACTACTTGTGATTGTTTTCTTCATATATTAATTTGTGTGATTGGCCCTTCTGTTGAAGGGTGAGGCTGTGTGTGTGTGTGTTCATTTGTGATTGTGTTGTTGTAGGAGTCAGATGTGCTCCTGTGATGATTTCTTGACATTGCTGCTACCGTTTGCTTTGCTGCTGCTGTTGTTGTTATTGCCCGCGGCGATGCGAGGCGACTGCTGCTGCCCCCTGCTGGGCACGGGCAGATGGGATTTGATTCGAGGGCTCGAGCGGCATTGACTGCTCTGGACAACCGCATGCGTGAGCAGCGACTGCGGGAGACAGCAAACACTTAAAATTTGGCTCATATAATTGGTTTTCATCACAAAACATAAAAAACAAACAAATGTAACAGGTGGCGTTTTCTCATGCAGCCCACTTGGACCTCAAACTCACGCCATTCGGTCATTGATTGGCTTAAATGGTCTGACAGTTTGGCGCCACCTGTTGCCTCTGGCCGGTCAGCGTGTTCTCACCGACTGAGCTGACTGGTTTTGGGCTACTTTCTGCTCTGGTGTAGAGGGCGGAGCTCCGGCGGGGGCAAACAGGAGGGTATCATCCTCTTTGGATGCCCACGTCTGGAAATAAAAAAAAAAAATAACGCCTTTCTCAATAATCTCTCTCTTTTTCTCTGTATGTGAATGATGTCTTAAATCTCAAATGTAATGCAGCGCGTACCTGTCTGATGTCCGGTTCTGATTTACTGGAGCACAACGACTGCAGTTCTTGGATCAGGTCAGTCTCATCGTCCGAGAACAAAGACAAACCGGACGCCTCCCTGATCAAAACACACACGCATGTACACGTCTATCTGTCGTCGACCTCCCGCGGTAATCAATAATACTGAAATTGTAGATGCTGTAATATTTAAATTGAACATACCTGTGGATTTTGCCATTTGTGGGGCAGCTAACATCAGTGGAGGATACCGAGCCTGAAAACATAACCAAGATTTTAATAATGCCTTCCTACATACTGATAAAAGGCAGAATTACTAATTATTCATATCAAAAATATCTTCATACAACATGGCTGACTGTCGACATCACGTTGCTTGAATCATCCACGAAAGCCTTAGCACAACATGATTGACGGCTGACATTAACTTTACCGTGTCTAAAGGAGCCGCCGGCCCAGCCGGAGGCGGGGCTTGCTCTCTTCCGAGGGCTGGTATTGGATCGTCGCAGCTTGTCTCGACACTTCCTGGCGCCGCCACTTCCTTTCAAGGAGTTGATGGCGGTCAGAGGGATGGCTCCGCCCCTGAATGCAACCTCTGAAGAGAGAGATTTGTTTTTAATTTTGTAATGGACAAATAATGATCCTAAAAAAATTAATCAGTTTTGACCGTGGCGAGGGAGGGGGCATCCCCGCAGGACGGCCTTGTTGACCAGGATGCTGAGGGCGGCCTTCAGCACCGCCTGCTGGCCGTCGCTCAGAACGATGTTGCTGGGCAACGAAGAGGGGGATGAGGAGGATCGCCTGGCCGTTAACCGGGAGATGATCGCCGTCTCTACGCGAGGAACCACCACCGAGCTCCACAGCCTAGACAACCACCTGAACGCATCGCGACAATCGTTAGTATTGTGCACGTGTGTGTTTATGTACCACGGACGTACCTGACAATGGCGTGCGCGTCGTTGGTGTGGACGGGGCAGGCCAGGAAGTGTCTGGGTCCCATCAAAGCCTCATGGGTTCCTAGATGTGCCAAGCAGGCATTGAGCTGTTGCCAGACTTGAGCCACCCACAGCACGGCCTTCTCCATGACACCGTCACTGGACCACACCACACTTCCTGTCTGGAGGGGGACACACAGGAGACCACTTGACGGACGAGAAAGGGGACAACTACTTTCGTTGGTGACATCATCGGCAAGTGTGCAATGTGGATGAGATGGAGACTCCAGAATTGTCTGACCTGGTGCAGCAGCTTCCTGCGCAGGCGTCTGGCCAGCAGGCCGTGCAGAGGCTCCTGGTCCCAGCGCAGGCGCAGCCAGCGGAAGTGCTGCTGCAGGCGGAGCTCTGAGCCTTGGAGGCGGGGCTTTGACAGGGACCCAATCAGGAAGCTGTGCTGGCAGAAGTGATGTGGACCTAAAGAGGAAATGATTGTTTCTTGTCACGCTCATCAGTCTCTTAAATGAAAAGAATTCTATTACAGCATTTTTTTACTTGTCCAGTCCAGTGCCACACAATAATGCCACGTATCACGCACACTCACCAGCATTAAGCACCAAGGGGACACTGGACGTCCTGTTGTCCAAGCTGTGGCACAGATCTCCGAGCAGAGCCGGCAGGGATGCCGCCTTCTCCAGACCCTGCAGCAGCAGCACCAAGCAGACGCCGTGATCGCGCGCCGACGCCGGCAGCAGGAAGCCTGCGCGGGGGAGGAAGGCGAGGGTGAAGAGGAGGTGACGCGTCATCTCATGACCATGATGGCCATGATGAAGATCTCACCGCGGGAGACGAGGATGTCCAGCAGTTGCTCCTTAGTCAGACTTGGCTGCACCTCTACCTTTACTACCTCACACGCCTGACCACCCGCCTCCTGCTTAGACTGACATGAGGGAGGGAAGAGAGGGGGGGGGGTTGTCATGGAAACGCAAGACAATCTCACACATGCGTCTGGAGAACTGCAACCAGCAAAACATTGTACAAATAGTATAATATTGTAAGACTGTGTTTTACAATCTAATAATTCATATAGCAATAATCAGCTAGGCCCTGGGTCGGTTATCAAAAAAAAAAAAGCCCTGACTCATAAACTCCAACCCTATAACATCGATCTCACATTTCAGTGTCATCATCGTCACACCTTGATGCAGCGAGCCAGCAGAGCGGCGATGTAATCCTGACAGCTGTCCTCCAGGCCGTGAAAGATGACACTGCCGTATTGCTCCGCCTGTCACATCAAACACACGTTTTAGGTTACAAATCTTGACTCGTCAACATCACATGCATGTCATGAAAAGGGAACATTATTTTCAAAGTTCATAATGTCTTTGTTGCCCAGTGTAATGGACTAAAAAAAACTCTAATCTGTACAAACATGACAGGCAGGGGGTGCTAGAGTTGCCATAAAGACCGCTGCCACATCAAAGACCAACGACCCCTGCAGCACTTTTCGCGCCTACGCTTCTTCTGTCAGCATTTTATTGTGTTTGTGTGTGTGTGCGGGGGTGTGTGCATTTACCAAGCGAACGTAGTTGAGCAGCACAGGCAGTGGAAAGAGAGACTCCAGAGCCAACTCATCAAGACACGACTCAGAAAGACCTGATCCAAAAAAATATATCATGAACATACACACAGACACAATTTTACGAGCGGTCGGTGAGCTGCAGGTTTCCTAGATGGCGCTGTGGGGAATTTGAATTTTAATGCTTTTTCGTACCTTTCAGTCGGACGGTGATGACCTGGCTAAGAGGTTTTCGCACGAGATCCCAAGGTGAGACAGAAAGTTCCTGATCAGGCCTCCACTCACTTCCTCCTGGAACCACACAGACCCACATATACATTGATGTCAGGAGGAAGAGATGTCAAATTAGCCAGGCGCCTTTGACTACTCACCAATTAGGACAGAGGTGATGCTGGCGGGTGTGAGGCCCAGCGGGGGGCGCTGTGCGTCCTCGCCACACAGCATATGCAAATGTGTGGTGAGGGCGTGGCCAATGGAGGCACTCAGCTGAGACCAGCGCATGGAGCGCTCCACTGACAGTCTGCACAGCACTGACTGAAGCTCACCCGCCTGTTCCTCAACATCATCATCATCATCCATGGAAGTAGGTGAACACTGGAGAAGCACCAGGACGCGGTACTGATCTGCAACATGGGGGAGTGACACTTAAAAAATAATAATTAAAAAATAAAAATAAAATTAAAACTCACTGAGATTTTCAAGGAGATCTTTGCAGTCATCTGTGGCAACGTCATGGATGGTGCGACTACATTTATCTTTCCTCTCGATGTCCTGCTCACGGTGGCTACACAGAACCTCCAGACACTCCTACACACACATGTGCAATATTAACATCAACAGCCTTTGCGTGAGAACTGATTTGATTTATCCCACCTTTAGGCCGAGAGCGGCCGCCATGTGAGCAGCCGTCCATCCGTCCGCGTTGGCGTGGTTCAGCAGGGCAGCGGGCAGAGCAGCGGCTCCATCGGGTCGGGGGCTCGCAGCGGGGTCTCCGGGGTGACAGAGGAGCAGACGCAGCGTGTCCACGTGACCTGATCGCACCGCCGCGTGCAGACACGTGCAGCCGTCCTGCAGAGCACCACGGCACATCAACTAATCAATGATTTGCATTTTTTTTGTTTTCTTCGTCATTATTAGTATACCACAATGGCTGGGTAGCATCTGTCATGAGAACCTTAAAAAAAAGTTGAAAATATACCGTGGCCATTCGGGAGCGATCTGCGCCGGCGCTCAGCAGGATGTGGACACAGTGTTTCCTGCCCGCCCCGCTGGCCAGGAAGAGGGCGGTCTGGCCACCGTCGGCGGTCGCGTCCACAGCGGCGCCCGCAGCCAGCAGAGCCTCCACACAGCTGGCGGGGGGGAGGAAAAATAAACAGTAGAAGGTGTAACCGTGATTATATCTGTCAATCATTTTTTTGTCTGTACTCACCTACTGTGGCCGTGGGAGGCAGCAAAGTGCAAAGGTGTAAATCGGTTTTGGTCGGACACATCAGCGGGTGAGCCGGAAGACAGCAGCAGCTTCACGCACTCTGTGCAAAACGCACAAAAAAACGGTAAATTCTAATCAATAATAGAGAGGAAGACCTGCACAAATCCAAATGGAGTGGTTACCCACCTGTGTGTCCGTGGTCAGCAGCAGCAAACAAGGCAGCAGTCAAGTTGTGGAGGTCTTGTGGTGGGTGGCGGGTAGGCTGGTTGTCCGTGGCAGTGGTGAGGTGGGCGTGGTCGGGCGTGATCGGGTGGGCGTGGTGAAGCAGCATTGACAATAAAGTGACATTTCCCTGGGAAGCAGCTTGGAGGAGGAGCAGCGGCCGCCCGCCGTCCAGGGCAGCGGGCCCACAGCTGCCGAGAGGGGAGACTACGGAGGGACACCAGCCTGCCGGGAGCACCAGAGAGGGAGGGGGCGGAGGGAGCAGGGACGGAACAGGTTAAACCAGGAGAGGGTTGACAATCACACTAGAAGTGCTGGAGAGGAGGAAGAAGAACAGGCGGAGGAGGAGGGGAACGACATGCCTGAGTACATAAACACACATATAAGAGCAGCCATCATCAATTGAAACACAAAAAGACTTCACAGAAATATGGGAACTGTGTTTTACCTGAGAAATGCAAAAACCCAGAAGACCAGTGAAGGAGATAAGAAGTTAGGGCGCATGCTAAGTACAGGTTGGAAAAGGCAAAGGGCAGATGAGGCGAGAGCAGCCACTGGCATCAGCTTCAGGGAGGAAAGAGGTGACTGACCATCAGGAATATTTCAAGTTAAATGCAAGCCTCAGTGCGTCCCTCTCGTACTTTTGTCTCACAAGCAAAAAAGCTGAGCTAACCTGTGGGACATAGAGCGGCGCTAGAGGACGTAGGAGAATTAAAAATGCAGCCTCCTATTGGACTGCGCTCTCACTGTGCTATGCTATAATATGATGTAAACGATTGGGCTATGCTAGCCGAAGCTAGGCTATACGTTGGGCTAGGCGCCGCAAAGAGAGCTGGAAGAGAGGCAGAGGCGAAAACTGGAAAAAGACGAAATATGGGAAGAGGAAGGGGTCCCCTTTACCTGATGCTGTTGCCAGGGGGCTGTCTGCGGGGGCACGGGGACTACAGTTGGATGGAGCACTAATGGAGAGGGAGGAGGGAAGGGGGTTGATGGAGGGGATGGAAGGGGTGACGACGACAGGGGGGCTTTCTGCAAACTGGTCGGGCCCCGGGGAGCGACGGAGGGGCTGTGCACCCACCTGAGAGGCCGTCAGGGCTGGTACCAGGTCCAGGGTGGGTTTGGGCGGCAGCTGGGGTGTAGCTGATTTGAGCCCCACCCCATGAGAGCGTCCGCTGTCCCCCACTACTTTCATGGGCGGATGAGGGGGCGAAGGGGTCTGGGAGAGCCCGGGTTTTTTGGGAGGGATGGGAGGAGGGTTTCCCCGGTCGATTCTGGCCACGGTGGGGGACTTAAGGCCAATGGGGTGGCTGAGACGGCTGGGGAAGGGCCCTCCTTCCGAGGCCGAGTGCGGCAGGCTGGGTCGCAGCCCCCCTGCTGGAGGGCTGGTGAAGCGCGACAGGACCTGGGTGACCGTGTGGCGCGCTTGTTGCTTGGCAGCAAAGTTGTCCCGGTTGTTGGGGGAAGGGTCCCGGGCCGGGGGACTCTGGGAGGCCGTGCCATTTTGGTCCTGTTCCTGGAACTTGTAGCGGGCCGCCTGGACGCGGGGGCTGACCCCAGTGGGTAGGCCGTGGGGGGGAGCTTGGGCCTCAGAGCCGTTCTCGCTCTGCGCCGGGCCTGCCGAGCCACTGTGGACGATTCCCCGAGCGGTGCTTTTTGGCAGGCTGAGAGCGGCGTAAGGGCCCGTGGTTGGTTTGGCGGCTATGGTAAGGGGAGTCTTCTTGGGACCCTCCACCTCAGGGAGGGGCTGGTCCGTTTGGCAGGAAGCTGTTTGAGAGCTGATGAGATCCGTGGCCACGGAAACTGAAGCTTTAGGCGGCGAGCAGGCGGGGGCGGCAGGTTGGGCCCCGTCCTTGGCACCCCCGCGTTCAGTTCTGAGCTGCTCCACCTGCTGCCGTAGGTTCTGGCTCTCTGCCTCCTCGCGGCCCAGCCTGGCCCGCAGCTGCTCACGCTCAGTGTCCAACTCAGACAGCTGCTTCTCCATCTTGGCTTCCATCTGCTGGCCGCGCTGCCGCTCGGCGCTCAGCTCCTCTCGCAGGCGCCCGGAGGCCAGGCCCTCCTCATCCAGTCGGGCCTGGAGCTCGTCGAAGCGCTGCGACTCCTCCACCACGCGTGTGGCCAGTTGCTTGCACTCGCGCACCAGCATCATGACGATGTGCTTGTTCTTCTCGCGCTCGTCCTTCAGCTGCGCCGTCAGCTTGCGATGTTCCTGCTCCAGGCTCTGCAGCTGTAGCTTCTCCATCTCCAGCTGCCGCAGGAAAACCACAAACAGCATCTTTACAAAATCTTTACAAACTTGATGACTAACTAATCAGCTAAATGACTCAATTGTGCCGTCAGCTCGGTTGTGTAACACTAGTCGTTGTGGGTCAGACCTCTGATCACTGCAATGACCCGTTCTGCTATAATTGGAAGGCCGGCGCTATTGTTAGCCGGACGGCAGCTCGTGGGCCGAGGGTGAAGGGGCTTAAGCGGGGCTCCACCCCGCTAACGAGGCTCCCCAATAAAAGATCCTTCCGTTGTGAAGAGGTCATAACAAACCAACTGTTGCCACCAGCTGCTAATTGGCAGGAGATTGCACTCTCAGCAGACCTCCGCCAAGGCTCTAGAAAATCCCACACACGTGCGGCTGCTGACTGCTACTGTATGACATCATAGACGGCGTGTCGGCCGGCCATTGAATTTTGACTGAGATAAATGTTAACATGGTGGTGGTGTGGGGGGCGACATCACCTTGCCTGTCTTGAGCTCAAGGATAATTCATCAGCGAGCCCGCGGTAGCAGGATGACGAGAGCGGAAAAGGGGAGTGCGGATAAAGATAGCGCCGAGCGTGCGACTGAAATTCCCTCTACCCAGCAACGCAAAGATCCCAGTGAGGCTCTTCTCCTCGTGAAGCTGTTGCCCGCATGTGCCACCGATCCGCTTTCACGCCAGCAGCTGCTTTGCAATCATCAAAATATTGTCTTCGTTTTAGCTAAGTGCATCATTCAAGCCTTTGTTGTAGGATAAAGTAAGATCAATCTTTTCAGGAACATCCAAAGTTTTTGTACTGTGTGAACATGGACATTGTTTACAACCAGCCGGGTTTGTGGTTTTGATTTTTTTTTTTAAACTGGCTGCTAAGATTGTGAACGCAACTGTAATTTAAAGCACATGCAGAATGCATAGGCACATTCACAAACACGGCTCTCTATATATTTAAGCGGTTCCTCCCTTCTCGTGTGGTTGACTTAAACCTTCCAGATGTCTCTCCACTGCTTCATATCTGTAATTTTCGAGAGGTTCAAGGAAAGGGCACACTGTATTTATTCGTCTATCCACGCTTTTGAAATGCTACAATCCCATTTTGCTTTTATCTAAACAATTTCACCGCAGCATACCTCATGGCGGGAGGGACGGGGGTGCACAAAATCCCAAAGAGACCCCAGGAAAAGCTTATGTAGTCATAAACACACTTAGTCAAGCGGTGAAAATAGAAATGACGCACCAGAAGAATGGGTAGTTAAACAATAATGTACGCACACACACACACACACACACTTTAGGCCCATTCCAGTCCAAATTTGTGTAAAGATTGATTGCTTCAAGATTTGAAGTTGGTGACATAGTTGCTAGGTGACAAAGTCAATTCGACCCGGAGCTGCCTTACCCTCTTCTGGCGGCTCTCGGCAGCGGCCAACTGCGCAGACATGCGCTCCTGCATCTTCCTACAGTGCGCCATGACGGCCTCCAGGACGGACATGGGGTTGGAGCCCAGCGGCCGCCGCTCCTTGTCGCCTCGCGGGACGCTGCGGTCAAAGTCCCGCTGCAGCGCCAGGAAGGGGTCGGTGAGGCTGTAGCGGCTGTAGCGTTCTTGCAGGAACACTTCTTTCCTTTGAGCCTACCAGAGAGAAGACAAAAATAAACGTAAGCAACTTCATTGATCACTAAAAGTCAACTATGTTCACTGTTTTTTATATTGTGTACATTTTTTAATTAAATATGCTGCATAAATGATCTGTCGGTCAGCTTCTAGACGGCCACTTTGTCTGGGATGCGAGAGTGAGTCGAGGGGGGGGCAACTGACCACGCCCGCCCTTCAGACCTTGAGCGATGTTACGACGAGCACGTCGATATATCGACTGTGTGTGTGCGCGAGCTGCACAGGCTCATTTCGCTGTAGCTGACCTTCAAGCACAAGAACAACACGCATTTGTCAGTCGTGCCCTTTAAAGTGTTTATCTTTCACGAGCAAAATGATGATTACAGTGTGTTCGAAGCGAGTAAACTAAACAGTGGAATCTTCCTTTGACGCTTGTGCCACCTGTACAAGTCAGGAAAAGGAGCAGAGTAACGGGAAACTAGATTGAAGTCTGAAAAAGAACAAATGAGAGACACGGACAGAAGCCTAAAAAGGAAGCACCGGGTGTAAGGCATTTGGAAAGAAGCCAGAAAAAGAAGCATAAAGTAAGAGGGAAGCAAACAAAGGCCTAGTAAGGAAGCACGGAAAAGTGGACAGACATCTGAAGAAGTACAGAGAAATAGAAGCTTGAAAGAGTTACAAGCAGAAGGAAATTTAGAAATGATATTCCGAGACCAGCGTACAAACGCCCTGACAATGTAAACGCAAAGTAGTTAGCATTAGCAATAGCATGTCTCAGGGAGACATGAGAGTTTCATATTGAATAATTATTGGCTAACATAGCTAACATCAGTCAACAGTTGGCTAATTACCATTAGCAGGATGGCTAACTTAACTAAACATCATTTTCTGTGTCAGCAGAAAAGCTAGCACAGCTTACATGATCTGTCTACTTTATAAAAAAAATCAACAGCAACATTCATGGCAATGTTGCAAAAATTGTGCATGCTAGCGCTAATTCGTCTTGTGTTACTCTATGAATGCTAATCACAAGCTAGCTATCCCAACCATCTGCTGGACTTCGGCTAGCGTCAAGACCGCAAAGCTTTGCACCCAAGTGTACGTTTACATACACGAGCATGACTTGCAGCTATGTGTGTGTGTGTGTGTGTGTGTGTGTGTGTGCGTCGTCAGCAGCTCCTTGCTATCTATTTTTATCTGTTTAATGGCACCATAAAACCCATGCAGGCCCCCCTGCTAACCCCCTTTCCTGCTTCATTAAACTGTGTTTTCCCTATGGGCAAAACAACAAAAATCCCCCCCAACATCTGATACTGACACTTGTAATTGTGTGTGTGTGTGTGTGTGTGTGTGTGTGTAGGCCTGTAACAACTCAAAGTTACTGTAAGATGCGACTCATCTCAATTTTCCGAGCCCCGTGGTCTGCGCTACCATTAGCGGTAGCCAGCGTTCTGCTCACTCCAGAAAATGTGCCCTGACAGGATGTTAGATCAAGCTTGCAGAAGGAATTAATTCAATTTGCTCTTGAGCAACAGAAAATGGATTTAGCGACGTTGTTGTGATTGTGTCATCCCTTTTCACTTGGCTAGTTTAACATGAGAACACGCACACAAACACATGGATCGACATGTATCATGGTCGCCACTGTGTTGGCGAGATGCGGGAAGGCCTAGCAACAAGCTAACAGGGATCATTTTAAATATATAATATCGGCTACAATATCACAGTGCTCAGCACACACAATAAAGCCAGACACATGGACACACTCAAACACACTGATTTATTTTTCCAGTATGTGCATTTAATTTCCTGATTAGAGAAGGTCAATTTGTTCGAGTGGTCATAAAAGTTCAAATCGTAAATTATCTTGTATCCAAATAGCGCTTCCAACTGTTGCGTCCAATAAAAACGACAACGTGGTGAGGCTCCATTTCAAGCTGCGGTCATGTTTGATTGGACCACGTTGTCCCTTCCAAGGATCAAAAAGCCTTCCGCCGTCCAAAACAATGTTGGCAGTTAGCGGCGACCGTTGGCAGGGCGAGAAACCACCGCGGCGCCAATCAGAGACTCGTTAGCACAACAGCGGGATGGAAGCAGGAGGTGCCTCTAATGCCAACGCTTACTGTGTGTACATTTGATGCTGAGCCGAAGCGATGGCAGTGAGCTAGCTGCTTGATAGCGTTCATCAAACACAACTTGTGATGTAGAAACCTTAATTGACTCAGCTCAGAATTCATTTGACTTCATCTCAAATTGCGAGTGAGGTGAGATGCTGGGAAGATGTTCTTGACCGCCAACTAGCGGCGGGGTATCGGAAGCTAGCTTGTCCGCCTCTGTTGCTCGGGAAACTGGTCGTCGAGACAAAAGACGTTCTGTGAGGGAGCCCGAGAACGCCGTGTATTTCGCCCACGTCTGCCGACCCGAGGAAGAAAAAATTTGGGCTGCCCCCAGGCGGGAGGAAGCGGATAAAAACGGAGGAGCTGCTTCAGCTAAACCCAATTGTCGACGCTACGCTGTGATTGCTCGACAGGCGGTCGTGAAGGCGGGGGATGGATCCGGAACTGACAAGAGATTAAAAAAAAAAAAAAAAGAGGATTTTGTTCTGCTTTGAGAGACTGATTATCTGGTGTGCATCTTTGGGAAGCCTTGGTCAGCTTTAATTTTGAAGTTGGCCCTTGTAATAGATAATAGGAACAATCACCTAGCTGCGTCCATTTTGCGGGCACTCTGTGAACGAGCCTCGTGATGAATCCTGCTAACGAGGTGACAGAAGTGGAACAAAGTTAGATCAAGGGCTACTAAGGCCTAGAGGGAAGTCCATGTGGCTTGGAGCGTGCCACGGGGCTTCCCTTCGGACGTGATGGCCCACATCCAGGAGGATTTTGTCATCTTCTGCCATTTCCTGTCTTGATCTAATGCTGAGCATCCACACTCGTTAGCCTCCGCTCACACATGGGACGACCCCCCCCCCCCCTATCCCGGAGGCGGCTGCACTTGTCGGGCAGGTGGCACGAACATCTGCTTGAGCATTTGGCCACAAAACATCTGCTTGGCTAAAACATATTTTTCCGTTTTTTACGAGCAACAGAAGTGGATAGAACATGAAAACATCAATCTAAACAAAGCAGGGCTATCAGACGGAAACAAAATGGTGAATCTTCCACACGTGACTTCATCGACTAGCATTGACCTCACGCTTTCAAGGCGACAACATCGAGTCGTGACTGAGGCAGGGTTTGACATTTAAATGGAAGCCCCCCACCACCACCATTCCATGCTCACGGACGTTCTTTACGTTCTACACGCCTCTAAGGTAGCTCATGTACAGCGCATGATATTTCACGTAAGAATCTCAAATATGGCCGACACTCATCGACGGTTGTGTTCTTGTTGCAACGACTCCGAGTGAACTCCCACGCTCGCTCGTCTGTGATGCCACAACTACACAAAAAGCGCGGCGGATGAAAGCCTCTCATCTTCTCTCCTTTGATGCCGGCCAGAAAAGATGAACATCATATTGGAAAATAAATGTTTGATTTTCTCCTCCATCCTCCTCATTTTCATTTCTTTGGCAGCGGTAACCTGAAGTGGACCTCTCGCAGCTGCTGCCTTCATTCACACGCACAGTCGCACACTGTCCGGTGTGGGAAAGTGTTAATTGATGCACGACAGAAGAAGACGTTCTCTCCCGATTCACGCTCGAATGCATCCTGGGCGTCGGGTTCAATTCCCAATCGATGTTACGGAAGTTGACGAAAAGAAGGAGCGAAACGTTGGCCTCAATAAGAGAGGAAGAGAGCGAGCGTTGCAATTGGAGAAGATTAGACGTTGGCTATGACCTACTTCCGCTCAGCTCTTTACCAATCCTTCTTCTTCATCGCCGACCCGGTTTTGCGTGCCGAGGACACGCAACAACGCGCACAAGCACACGAACGAAGGCTTAAAATGACGCTTCACGTCAGGATTTTTGCGACCTGTCACTCATAAGAGATCAAGCAATATATCTATTTATGTAACTTATTTATTTATTTATTGTACTGCGGGAACTAAGATAAACTTAATTGGTTTTGCGAGCCCGTTTGTAAGATGAACCATTCGGAAAATTAGACACTTAATGAATGAAAATAAAATGGAAAAATAAAAATTGTGACATCTTCAATAGTACCGACAAAGACGAAATATTGCCAGGTCAATCTGAGACCCTGAAAAAGATATCCCTTGTCTAAAAGCATATTTTTTGCTGTGAAAAGATTTTGGAATGCATCATGCATGCATCCATACGAGCACTCAGACACGCTTCTTCCCCCTCGTGGGAGCGAGGAGACGCCTTCAGCTGACAGCACTTGGAGAGGCCGAGAGAGAGAGAGAGACAGAGAAAGAAAAAAAAAAGCTAGGCTCTCAGGAGGCTTCCGGGAATGGAAGCGGAGTGGGTGAGGGGGGGCAAAGATTGACACTCTGGCTCTTTTCAGCCTCATTCTGGAGCGGAATGTCGGTGGGTGGCGGTGAAACACGAGGATGGGAGCCTGCGGAGGGTCCAGGTAGAGAGGACTGGTTGCTAGGCAGCCCACCAATAAGAGCATGCCGTGTCATTGGGTGCGTGCGTGTTTGCAGCGAGCAAAAGTTAGCATGTCGATGCTAAATATTTGATGCCAATTATCATGGAAGAAAGGCACGATCGTTGAATAATTGAATTCCCAGCGTTGCTGAGAAGTCAAAATTGTAAAATAACATTAATCCTTCCGGAAAACAGGGCAAACATATTTAATCAGATTTTTTTTTTGTTGTAATTTATGAGTTTCATTTATTTATACGCCACTTGCCCATTCTTGGCGGCAACCCTTTTGCTCTGACTTGCTAATTATATCAGACAACGTGTAATTATTTTTCATTTTATTTAGATTTATGCTTTGTGATATTAAAAATTCTTAACTTGAATTTCAAGCTTGTTTGAAAAAGAAAAAAAAGTCATAAGGTATGAACAAATGAGAAATCAACGAGCATTCTGGACCTCGGATCTTACTAGTCTTAGAACTTCCCCAACATTTGGTCCATTGCAAACAAATGTAAACAAAGTATTATTAAATTAGAAGCTAAGTATTAGCATTAGCAGACTGATGTTGTAATATGCGGGTCAAAGGCTCGCTAATCAGTTAAAACCTGAGCATGAGTGAAGGTTTCCACGGCAACAGACTCCATCAGAGCCACACTCTCGGGTTTAATAGCTAGCGTAACACGCAATGACACAATTACACACAACGATTGATGTGGGGGCAGAGAGGACAAAAAAAAAAAAGAAGATAAAGGGAGAGAAGTGGCAGCGTGCTGAGGGCAAACGGCGGAGAAGCCCAGCAACAGGACGTGCCTTAAATAGCGAGATGCTGGCCGCTAACGTCACGCCGCCCGGCCGCCCGCTCGAGGCATGTGTTATGTTACGTTGCGTTGCATCGTGCCAAGCATGTATGGGCCGGCCGCTGACAGCGGCTTAGTCATGTGGTGGATCACGTGACCTCGCGGGGCCCGACGTTCCGAGAATTCAGACCTCCCGTCACGGTTGACCTCAACTCTACTCGCGAAGCTTTCATAGCAACACTCTATTCTTACTTATTCCTAAACTGTGCTACGTGGACAAGTCATCGTGTTTCACTGCTACGATCGCACAAACACATGCACACGCACTCAAAAACTAAAAAAAATTTCCCACAATCAAGTCACGCTTCAAATTTGGTAGAAATGAGCCAAAATGGAGCGGAATTTTCAAAACACTTCAGGGGGTATGGATTTTTTAGATCAAACCAAAATGGCAATTTTTTTGCAGTTTTCCATGGCTACCAAATTTCAAGTTGATGATTGATCAAAACTAAATTTGGGGGAAATCCAGAGATTGATCCAGACTGAATGGAAGACTTCCTTGTCCCACACTCGACAAGACCTTAGCCAACATCTTGTTCTCCCAAAGGGCAACTTGGTCACACTATGTATTAGCCTTAAAGCCAGTGAAGTTCCTTTAACCTTCTGCAAATAAGAAACTTCATTGTATTTGATTTTTTTTTTTGTGGTTGAACACGAGATGTTCACCTAAGCCAAAACATTGAGCATAGTAACCGCATTTCATATTCAACAAAACAGCACATGTGTTCTTTTTGGAAAATAGCAAACGTTCTGTTCTTTTCACACATGGAGACTGTTTTTGTGGGTCGACTCAAAATGGATATGCCCACCAAATTTAACACCACAAAGGGGAACAAGGGTCTATCTACTGCTCCTGGTGACTTTGCAGCTATCATGGCCAGTGTCCACGTTTTTAATTTCCTCTTTAACATTCCTTTTGAAATGACAACTCAAATGTCACAACCTTGAGTTTGGCTGAGAAACGCAAATAAGTCAGTTGAGTGACCAAGTTCCTTCAAATGAGTCAACGTTTGCCGGAGCACCGTTTAGCATCATTTGCAGATTTAATTTTTTTTTGGCTCTACCTGCCGATTCCTAAAAATAACTACGCAGAGAATTCCATAGAGACGCACGGTCGCCTTTTTGACGAGCTTGCGCTAATCATGTGACAGCGTCACCATTGTTGTTGGGCTAATCAGCTTACAAGCTCCTTTCTTTTTGCTTGGACGAAACCCGATACGGCGGATCAGCGGGGCTTTAGCCACATGCTAATTAATCTGCAGCTCCGAAGCGGCTTAATAACGCCACGGAGCCTAGCGACGAGTGATGGATCAGTGCTAGTGCGTCCTCGCGGGAACCCGCGTACAAGTTCATCTGACAGCTGGCGTCTTCTCGGAGATGTTCCACGTGGGATCATCTTCCAGGTGCCGTGGTGAGACTCGTAACACTTATGGAGTCTACGTTGCCTGCCTCGAATGACACCGGTCTAGCCCAGAACAAACAGGATCATTGCGCAACTCACTGAAACCTAGCGGGACGGAATGCAGATTGCAACCAAGATTTAAACATTAGACAAAATCAATGATTAATTAACTTTGGCTTAAAGGGGACATACGATGGTAGAAGGCACCAGGGAGGTCTTTTGGATAATAAAAACTATTAAAGTCACATTTAAAGATAAGTTTTTGTGGGGTACTACATCTAAAAATGCTGTTCAAATTTTGTTTTGCATGTCTCAGGGCACCTCATGAGAAGACGTTTGGTTTTATTTCCCAAGTGTTATACTTTCACTTTTCGTTTCCGAGTGACGTAATGTCAAGTTAGAAGCGACTGACCCGAACACTGAAAAAAATCAGTCTGCAGTTTTTGTTGTCACGTGGAATATGCATGGCCTATAAACCAGCGAGTTCAATCGACTTAACTTTATGGTATTATAAAAGTCCAGGCTGCTATCAACGAAACTATAGACGGGAAGTTGCACATCATATCAAATCAAGGCCACACTCAAACAATTGTATTACATTGGTCACCAAGGCAGAAGCAACCAGAGAAGTCTCATAAAAAAGGAAAAAAAGCTCCAATAGTTGAGATAAATGCAAATACCTGCAGGAAGTAAAAACATGCAGTTCCTATCTCGGCTAGGAAAAACAACAAAATACCCAAAAGACACCAACAAGAAATCAGCAACAGCCAGATATGAAAACCAACGGTGGTTTGAAATAAAAACTTCACCTAGCACAGCTAAACTTGGCTAAGCTAAAAAGCGCAAGGCAAGTGAGTGGACTGCCAATTTTCAAATGGAGCACGACTCACCCTGAGGGCCTCGATGACCAGATCGCGGGCCTCCAGCTCGCCCTCCATGATGCTCAGCAGGGTCAACAGCTCCGGCTTGCTCAGGTTATCCATGTTGAAGTTGCATTTCTGAAACACCAAAAACACCAGTCAGGCTTTTCGGCGGAAACCGCTTCGAAAATCAAATAGCGTGTAGCCAAAACACGTAGATGCATTGACACAACTCCAATGCGCCCCTCCTGGCATCATACCGCTCTAATTAAACGCAACCGTCCAATTAGGCGAGCTATCTCGTCCTACCTCACAGCGATTAGAGCCTAATTATGTTTAGCTAGGTCATTAAGCAGCTCCTAGCAGCTAGCGGGTCAGGATGATTGTAATCGGGCTTGACCACACCACTTGTTGCCACGATTAAAAGCTTTTTTTCCGCTTCACTTATGAAAGGCAAACAGTTTAGGTGTCCTTTCTGACAGGTGGGTCGGCGGGAAGTCCGACCTGTGGTGAAATTTCAAAGCGAGCTGTTTACTCAGTTTGAGAAGAATGCGATGCGCGTTGGATGGTGTCAAAAGGCCCCCCGCAAACAAGAAACTTCCCCCCTGCCTTAAGCCAGCGACAGCGAGTGTGAGCAAAGAGCAAAGTGCTTTATTTAACCAAGGTATGGCAGCGGCGGGG
Source organism: Syngnathus scovelli (assembly GCF_024217435.2). Classification (NCBI taxonomy): domain Eukaryota; kingdom Metazoa; phylum Chordata; class Actinopteri; order Syngnathiformes; family Syngnathidae; genus Syngnathus; species Syngnathus scovelli. The sequence goes on from NC_090852.1 coordinate 16,975,123, forward strand.
GGGGGTTCATTTAGGGTAGTGGGAGGGCACGGAGAAGGAAGCGAGCGAGCCGAGGAGGCTCGGCTACCATGTGCACCTGTTTCGCCTTGCCGCCAAGCGAAAGTGTCTTGGAGAGAGCTCCGCGAAGGGGGGAAGGCAAGACGGAGGGTGATACGGTACTCCCAGCTATGCCCGCTGAGTCACTGAAATTAAGACCAATTTAGAAAGGTGTCTGGTGAACACAACCCACCTCCCCCCCTAACAGCACCTCCTCCGCAGCTCTTCACCTCATACTGCCACTCAAACCCACGCGTGCACTTTCACTCACTGCTTGCATGTAAAAGCTGCCACGGAAATAACCGGAATGCTAAAAAGACCCAGACAAACATGGCGACCAATGGCGTGTGCAGACTGATGACAAAGTTAGCTTCTCTACAACAAATTGGTGCATCAGGGGCTTAACGGCAAAGCCAGGGCTAGGTTAATTTATTTAAAAATAAAATCTAAATCGATAAAATTACTTAAAAAACAGTGGGTAGAGATGCCACAAGATGGCAGCAAAGCACTGACAATGGAGATGATCATAAAGCATCAACACCATGCAATTTGCAGGTACACATGCTCATGTTGCATAAGCATTGTATTCAGTAGGGAAAAAAATAAACCCAATTAGCCTAACAATAACAAGATTCCACCAGATGGCGCCAAAGTAATTTCGTTATTACTACCCGAGCACAAAAAAAGTGGGGGATTTTCAGCAAAACAGAATAGCTTCCAAAATACGAATGCCGAAATGTAAATATGAGGCGTTCACAATCGTCCCTGACACAACAGACGCAATGAGTTTTTTCCGTTTTTTTAACCGTCTCGCTGTTCAGAGTGTTAACCGCTAAAAGCACCCGACTGTCCAAGGCCAGGCAGAAGCGTAGATAAACCCACAAAGTCACGTCAGCTGCATGAGTTTGGAGTTCAGGTGTTTTTTAGGTTGGCAAACCGCCACGAAATCTTTCTTGAAGCCGACCCCCCCAAAAAATCTTAGGGCTTTGGTTTGGGAATAGTTGAAATCAGAAGGATGGATGATACAACATGAAGCTGTTGGTAATGAAAATAAAATTGTCAAGAAAGCAAATACTCAAGTAGAGAACAGAGAGCTGCAAAATCTACTTAAGTACAAACTCAAACTATCTTTGTAGTTGATTACTTGCCACAACTGCAAGTAGGTGTGTGTCAACAAATGAAGCCAGAGCATCTGGTCACAGCAAAGTGAAGAAATAGCACCTCCTCAGGGTCCAAGAGCTTCCCAGGGAACCTGAGAAGGTTCCGCTTGGTTCCACCTGAGCATCATGAGCAACTAACCTGTCAAGCCGTCCGTAGCTTAGACAAAAAATGTGCAAATGTCGTCGTTGCTTACAATGTGAAGCCATTTCGTGTCACTTCTCCATCACAGGACGAAGGTTCGGAAAAGCCTCGAGGCGAACAATAGAATTCTCCATCACGAATGGAAGCCAAGCTGAGGGAAAGCTCGTCATTTTGTCATGGTGGGTTACGATGTGTGAGGGGGAGGTGGTGTTTTTCACGGGGGGGGGGGGGGGGGGGGGAGGTATCTGGTTCGGTTCTGATCTGGGCCGAACCGACACGGACGATTGTTGTCCTCCGGACATTGTCGCGAGAAGCCCGGCGGCCACTCACCGCTGATTCATGTGCGACATTTCTCGCCCTGGCTCTGACTAAAACCCCCGCCAGGTGATTTCCACGAAGCTCCCCCTCGGTGTCTTACCGTGTCGACGCTTCCCAGCACGGCGGCGGTCAAGGCTTGCTGTACCGGGGGAGGAGGCTGCTCTCCGCTGGTTCCTTCCGACGCCATCTTCGTACTGTGGCGGTGCGCTGACTGTCGGAGAGCGGGAGCGGGCTCATCCGCCGCCGCTCGTTAACTAGTTCGCTGCTGGACCAGAGTCATCCGCACGCCCAGGGCGACATGAGTCCGGGAAGGAGGGAGATAAAGCACAAGGTGGAGAAGAAGACGAAGAGGGCCACGAGAGGGGTCGAGGGCGACAGCCGTAAAGAGGAGCCAGCAGACCAATGAGTCGATGGAGGGAGTGGGGGGCTGATGGGAAGGAGGGAGGCGGGTAATAGAGGGGGGCGGGCCCGGAGAAGCTAGCCAGGCAGGCGGACAAATCCAGATGTAAAAGGAGGCGCGTGCTTCTAATGACTGACAACAACATTTGTGGGACAGAAAGCTTCTCGAAAACATCATCATCATTCTGTCATCTCTATAATTCTGTGTCGCATAGTTCAATATGGCCTAGCATTGCATAACATAGGAGTATAGTACAGTGATCCCTCGCTACTTCGCGTTTCGTTTATCGCGGGTTCACTACATCGCGGATTTTTTTTTTTTCCAAATTGAAAAAACATTTAAAAGTCAAAATAATACTTCTAAATTGAGGAAACGTGTCTAAAGTTTAGGACAATGTAGTATTGCTCCAAAGTCCGCTTTCGCAGCACGATCGCGAATTAGCTTCTTTCCGCTAACTCGTTAGCCTGCCCAGTACTTCTTGTTGGTGACCGTACTTCGCGGATTTCACTTATCGCGGGTGGTTTTTGGAACCAATTATCCGCGATAAACGAGGCATTACTGTATAGAGTAGTACTGCATGCATACTATTTTCACATGATTTTTTTGATGGCGACAAGAAAATCTATTTGCGACCATTAAAACTGTGAATGCCTGGCGAACGTCTTTGCAACCTTTAACAAACCCCGACAAAAAAACGACATTCGCTACGTTTACTAATATGCTTTAGGACCACAGTGATATCCTGAACTGCAGTGTACTCCGAATGAGCTGCATGTGCCGTATTGTATAGTATAAAACTAGTTCAGCATAAAATTTAGGGTACGATAGTGGCAGCGAATGAGCCCGATGTGTCATTGTCATATCTACGGAAACAAAAGCTCAGCGTTAATCTTACACGAGTTAAAGCTCCCGCTTGAAACCTCCCCGCTATGGATATATTCGTGCCGGCACGGCGGGAAAGGGAGGACGGAGGCCTTCTCGACTCCCAGATGTGGTTTTAGGATTAACGGATGTAGTTGATCCAGGCCGCTGGTGCAGAATGAGGTTAGCGCGTCTCTATTTAGGTCAAATGTTGGCAGCAAGTGCCGCTCTCGTATTCCCCATTTTAGTCGTCTCGTATGCGCTTGGTGTCGGGAAAAAGTACTTGCTTTCGTAGTAGGAGTGTAGGCTTATGTAGTATGATGTATACATCGTAGTATTGTTGCATCATCTCTGTTGTGTCATGTAGAAACGTAGTGTGCTGTCTGATCATGTATGAAATCCTAACAGGCTGTCTGAAGAGCACACCTCCACCATGAGTCTATTAATCCCGTGCCTCTTATCATTCATCAGTGGTCGTGACCACCACTGACATGCCAAGGACGGCCTTCTGTCATTCCAAGAGCATGTCCTCTCCTTTTCAAGAGCTCCTTTGTGATGAGCCGCTCTGAATAACAGTCCAGGTGAACACATGGAAGCTCCCCGAAGAGCAGACGGATGAAAAGCATCCCTCTGAGATGGAGTGTTTGATATGGGATCAGGATGGCACAAATTCTCCCGGTTGGCCGCCAAACTAAATATTGAGACTTATCGAGAGCCTGGTGACGTCCTGGGATGACCCCCGCCTCGGTTGTCTGCAAACGGGAAGAGCTCCAGATCCCTGCATTGGATTAGCAAGACAGATCATGGATGAGAGGGGAGAGCATTAGGAAGTGAGAAAGTCCCGGAAACAGTAACTCGATTCAGTGGACTGATATCAGGACAGTGAGTCCATTGGCAAAAAGAAAAGCACCCAGTGAGGGTGACTGCTAAGTGGGCCACAACTCACGGCTTGATGATCCTCGTAAGATGTGAAGCGGCCCTCTGTTCGTTCGCTGATGACACGGCGCTCTGTGTTTAGAGCTCACTTCCTTCCTCCGAGGCTGTCTTATTAACATCCGGAGGCAGCAGGTGTTTGAAACTGACACACGGGTCAGCCATTTTGGTTCGACGTAACCATTTTAGGCTCATTTTCATTCTGAGACGGACTTGTCGGCACTCCTGAAATTGAAAACTCAGCAGGAACATATCCCAACTTTACATTAAATTCGGAGTTTCGGTCGAATTCCGCCGCTGCTTGCTATTCCTCAACCTTGTGGTCCTTTTACACCAGCTTCTTCTTACATCTTATGTTAGGAATGCACTTAACCTGCATCACATTTCTGTTTACACACGTCGCCAAGCACCAAAGATGGGGTTTCCAAAAGCAGTGTGAAAGATAACAAGGGTTTACATTGTTTGCATGATGCCCTGGGCGCCTGTCAGATGAGCCTGTCAATCAAACGGACAAATCTTAGGAATGTCGGCGAGCGGGTTTTGTACAACGTATGACAGCATCAGCCACAAATGAACTAAGCACCTGCTTAGGGTTGGAATAATCAGTCAGTTTGTACTCGGCGAGTGTCAAAAGAGACCCAATAAAATTTAAAAATCATCATTAATAATCTGTAATTGAAAATTTTATATTAAATTCTCAATTGTTATGATTTCCAAGCAGCAGTAGCAGTTATATGAGCACTACGTGGACAAGTGTCGCCTCCTAGTGGATGATTAACTGCTGTGAGGTAATAATTGATATTTTTGTCAAAACACAATATTTCATATTGGATTTTGGTCTCAAAATTGAATGTTTGAATTTACTCACCACGTTTGAATGTTGAACCATGATATAGCGAGGGAACACTGTATTGTGTTTTTTTTTTTTTTTTTTTAATGATGGCAACTTGTTTTTTTTGTACAACAAAGAATTTTTTAAATAATCCAAAAATAAACAAAACAAAAAAAACAAAACCAGTCAAGTTTGTCAGATGCGCGTGAGCTGGTGCCAAAGGCTGGACGGCAGGATGCTCTCCACCTTCTCCATGATGAAGTTGAGCGGCGCAAACAGCGTGCTCAGGAACTGCAAACACACAAGCAGGAAATTGACTAGTAAAATAATTTTGATTCTCTCAGGAACAAAGGTACAGTAGGACAGAAATAAAATCAGAATTTTACAAGAAAAGTCTCCCCAAATCCAAAACGGGTCAACGCTGCCATCTATAGGGATCTGTTCGTCATTACAGTCCATTATCAACATCCATCTCAGTCACTAAGTAAATCGACATTTTATTTTATGGGCACACTTTAAGCAAGAAAAACAATATTTTTATTTACAACATTTCCAATGGCAATTTCTGTTAACGGATTATTAATGGGTGACACATTTTGTGTGTGCGTGTGTGTGTGCTAACCGCTTTGGCAAAGACGCCCATGAGTTCCGGGAACTGATGCGTGAGCAGAGCCAGCATGGCGGTGAAGGAGCAGAGGCCGGCTGTGAAGAGGATGAAGAAGGGGAGCTCCTTCTTGGGGTATACCGACACCTCGTGGAACACTGCTTTACACGCACAAACACAATGATAGTTATATTTAAAAAAAAATAAAAATAAAATGTGTGTGTGTGTGTGTGTGTGTGTGTGTGTGTCTTACTGGGTAGCAGCTCTCTGTCTGCTGTCTCTGTGCAGATGGGATAAGGATAGAAGAGATGACCTTTCTCCAAAGGATACGGGATCATTCTGAATGCTACGCACAGGGAATCATCTAATGAGTTCTAGTGCCGCAACCGGCATCCCTCTAAATGTTAATCCATTTTGTAATAAGGACATAACGTATGAAAATGTAGAAAGGTGAAGCAATTAAAAAAAAAAAAAAAAAACTTGGCGGACTGTACGTGTTGCGTGAGAGACTTACTGCCCTCCCAGGTGCAGTGCAGTAAATTGAGCGCTCCCTCGACACGCTTCCAATGCTGCAGGTGGAAGAAGGCGTACGCGATAGCCTCGCTGTCTCCTCGCTTGAGGATGTGCTCCGGAGGAAGGATCAGACTCTTCATCTCCAGAAGGTACTGAGGGAGTCACACGGTCGAGTTGAGAACAACCGGTCACGTGACCATTGACACGTGTCGTAACACTGACTTTGGGAACGTGCGGGTTGAACTCGACAGCTCTGTGAATTGCTTCTACTGCATTCATCTCCGCCGTGCTCAAACCTCGTCTCGACGCTGCCTCTGGAGAGAATCTGAATGGATGAAGAAGTGTCATTTAGTGTCATGTTGTGTAGTGAAGTGTCAAGCGTGTGCTGTTACATCCCTGTTTTTAATTTGTGTCAATTAACAGCTTGAACTATAATTTTCAAGCATGCAATGCTCTCCTTGTTTCATGTAGGGGAGTGTAATAGTTTCGTGTCACGTCATTTTATGTCCGTCTGACTTCCTAGTTATATCGTGTGTGTGTTCATTGTGGTGTGACATTGTTAAGTGTAGCATTGCCTGTTGTGTTGTCGACGTGTGGAGTCTCCACTGTGTTGTCGTGTTGTGTGCAGTGTAGCGTCGAGAGGCGCAACTCACTTGTCTGACACGGCTCTGGCTTTGAGCAAAGCTGCTGTGTAGCATATCGTTGCAGATTTGGGTAAGCTAATATCTGTCACACACGTACACAACACAAAATGACAACACAAAAAAAGAAAGTCAATTACTGACAGATCAAAAGGGTATCAATTTCAGTATAATTTGTTCATTTGTTCATGACAGAAGATCCAATTGTGTACAGTAGTGACTCGCACACGTGTGTGTGTGTATGTGTGTATGTGTGGTCATACCGTCGTACTTGGCCAGTACGGCCTGCACGTCGGCGTAGTTTTGCAGCTCCAGCAGCGACTCCAGCAGGTTTTCGTGGATGTTGAACATACTGAGGAGAGGGAACTCCTTCATTAACTGGAAAACACACAACTGTTGTTACATGTAATAGCAGACAGGGGGCGGCACACATCCAGCAACCACACAACGAGGGAGATTAGTGCATCTGTGTAGCCGTTCGTGACTTACATCTCTCATCATCTTCACCGCCTCTCTCGTCCGGCCAAGCTTTCTGGAGCACATGGCCAGTCTCCTCTTGATGTACACCAACACGTTGGTGTCTCTTCCTGAGGAAAAAAAACACTTTCATGTTAGAAGGGACATCTTTATTGTAAATGTTTTTTTTTTTTTTTTTTTTTCAAGAGTGTGGCTACTCACTGTGCTGGGCCTCGTACTGCGTACCGTGGTGCTGTAGCTGCTGGCTGCGGCGGTAGCATCCCTCGCCGGCTTTCAGCGCCTGCTTGAACAAGCGCTCGGCCTCCATGATGGTGGTGGCCTCCTCCTCGGCCAGCAGGATGTACGCCGTCGCGCAGCTGTGGCGTAAGAACAAGGCGAAGTAGCATTTTGAAGAAATTTAAATGCTCTCTTCACTCCGAACTTTGTTTTTGAAGAATCAGTAAGAAAATTGTTACGTACTCTTCCAGCTCCAGAGCTTCGTGTGCAGCCGAGATGCGTGCTTGAGGGTTTCTCTCCCTCCATGCCTTCTGCATGACTGCAAAGAAACACAATATAGAGTTTTAGCGGCAGGAACGTTGGGAAAGGCACGCTGGAAAGAAATGGAACTTACTGGCGTCGGCGGGCCGCAAGTGGTCCGAGTCGCAGGTGAAGAAGGTTTGGTGGTCCTGCGCTGACAGGTTCATGTCGTAGTACGTCAGCGGCTCTCGGCCCGTCACCCACGTGTACCTGAGGAACATGGCGACACGTTCAGAACATCACAATTGGATGGTACATTTTTCCGAAATCAAATCATCTGTAAACCATACTGCGATTCTAATTTGTGGTTGATGATTTCTTGGCATGCAATCCTAAACAGTGTCCCGATACTTTCGTCCATATAACGTGAAAGAAGCAGAGAGAACAAAAGAAGATCGAGACATTGGAAGATAAAAGAGGAGGAGGGGAAACCAGCAGAGAATAAAAATGAGCAAGCGCGATTCGAGGGAACGTTTCAAAGGCATGGAGGAGGAGGAATGCCGGCGAAGAATGAACATGAAAGAGACAACAAAGAAAGAACGAATGTCAGAGAAAGAGAGCAACAGCAGATGTGAAATGTTTTCACCGCTGTCACTCACCGATTGTACTCGGCTCCTCGGAATAAATTCAGCGGGTTTCTCCAAACTTTACATTCTGCGGATGAGAAAGAAAAACATTCAATCTTCCTTTTGGGTGAGTGTAGAAATAGCAGATAAAGTGTAAAGGAACTTTACACTGATTTTGGAAACTAGAATATCAAGTAAATAAAAATGATGTGTCATAAATCCGGGTCCGGGCTACTCACCCGACACATTTTGCCGACTGGAGTCAGCCTCGCCGTTGCTGGCGCTGGAGTTGCTGGGGGAGCTGCTGTCCACGCCACCCAGCAGGGGGCGCAGGTGGCTCACAGACACCTGCTCGATGAAGGAAGTGCCGTACTTCCTGAAGTACCACCACTCGAAGATCTGGAGTGAAGGAGAAGCGGCCACCATTAGAACAGGGCTCTTCAATATTTAATCCGGCCCGACAAAACATTACAGTGCATTATCAAGAGTCCTGCTGAGAACTTTTTACACTAAGCAAAAAAAATAATAATACAAGACTCTCCAAGTGCCACCACTTGCGGGGGGATTACTTTAATATATATTACAGAAATTTGTCCCTCTGCCCCTAAAATTGGTCAATTAAAATGCAATAATTCATTTGAAGCCATTGATACCACACTATTAATTAGCAAATTGTATTTAAATGTATTGTGTTTTAAAAAGTTTGTTAATTTATCTTTAACAATTTTTTATGACCTCATCTACAAATGAGCTTCCTCCATCCGTTTAAGAAAAAAAAACAAAAAAAAAACGTGGCCCTTGAGCGCAAAAGTTCACCCACTCACGCATTGGAATGTCGGCCTAAACACGTTCAATTAGGTGTGTGGAGTTGTAGCGCAACACGAAGTCCATTAACGTTAACGTCTGGATGCGAGGATGCTACAATGTTAATAGCAACGAGCGCTTAAGCACTTTACCCTAAGTGCACCCCTGTTGCAAAATGCAAACATAAACACTTCTTTATGGCTCAACATGAAATATAAGAGTGGGGTTGGGCTATAACCTGAATCAATTTAAAACAAATTTCTGTGTGTTAGCGTGGTTTAAAGAGAACATTGGCTAATAGGCGCCAATTTGGTGTCAAATCCGCCACCTGTCCGCTCACGCTTAAGCGGAATTACAACCTTCGTGAATTGTTTCAGTTCGTGCGAAGCCGAGCAGCCTGCAGGGAACGAATGAGCCTAATTAACAGATGAGCTATTTTAAAGCCGCACGGCCACACAGAAACCCAAGAGGTAAATAAGAATGAGCAGATTTGTCGTCAACTGACTGCCAGTTAATATTGGCAAGTTAGTTAACTGGTTGCAACTCACAATGGCTTAACTCGCTGCTTTTTGCTTTTCATGCCATTCAATCAACCAATCAACAGACAGCAGAGTGTTTAGCACCGCCTCCTGTGAGCATACCCAACGGCGACAAACGGGAAAGGTGGGATATTTTGAGTTATGGTTTTAAAATGTGACGTGAAAAAGAAAAATTGCGCTCTTACCAAAATGAGTCCTGATATGAGGGAGGAGGTGCCCGTCAGAGCCACGTAGAACTTGGGTGTCAGGGTGTTGAGAAACATGCTTACTGCAAAGAGACAAGACAGAAAGATGGCGGATAAGCACAAAAAAAAGAAAAAAAAAATGATTAAAAAGTTATTTATTGTGGGTAAAATCCAATGTTCCATGTTTGGTCTTTAAGCATTTAAAATATTAAACTGCACTTTTGAAACGGTCTATCCCATCGGCAATACTTGACTTTAGTATTTGATTAACATCTCTAAGATGGCGTTTAGAGTGGATGCTTTGTCATCCATCAAGCGGCGGCGAGCGTAGTTGGGACAAAGGCGGCACTCAGATGAGCGGCAGGCCAGCCCGGTGGACACGTGTGCAAACAGAACGCAGCTGCTTGGCCATTGAGTGGAGTGGAGCCTCTCGTCTTTTTCAGAATGAACCCATTGACGACCACTGCTGCTGACTCTTCATCCTCTTCTGACCTCAGTCAGTAGATTTACTCTAGCGTCACCATGCTACAATTAAAAACTCCATTTGCTCATTCTTACAATAACAAAATTTAATATTCATAACATAAATTAATTTAAAAAAAAAAGCTAAATAAAATATTCTATTTCATTTGGCAATGTTAATTTTTTTTAGACAATATGGCTTCATGTTATTCAGTCATCAGGCCGCTTGGTTTTATTTTATTAATATTCAATCCATACATTAGTGCTCCTCCTCTTTCTCCGTGGCTCGCTGCGCTTGAAGCGCACAAGACAAAAATAGCCCGAGTCAGCAGTTACCACAGAAACACGATCTCTCTCTCTGGGCTGTTTTGACTTTTTTTTTTTTTTTTCTCTCTCCACTCTCTAATTTATTTTTTCAATTCAAGGAGTTTGTTACCATGGCAACAGAGACAGCCGTTCACTGTCATGATGCTAGCCAATAGCGGGCAACCTGGAGCGATCGTCTTTCCTTTTGACCATGACGTGAGACGAGTGTCTCCCTGTCACGAGCGGCTGCCAATCAAGCATTGATTGTGAAAATCACATTTATTGTAACAGCTAGCGAGCCGTTCACGTTGCGGGCTAACAAGTGTGTAACGACGAGCTGTCAAAAATAAACACACTGCTCATTTCTAATCAAGGATCTTTCATCTTTTTTTTCAAACCGGTTTGGAGATGTTTGCTCGATCAAAATACAGTTTTTAAACCTGTTTTGAACTATTTGTAATCTTCAAAACGACGTTATCAAAACAATGAGGGACCAATCATGAGGTCCCAAAGAAGAAAAAACAAAAACAGCCTGAATCTTAGGAGCTAGTTTGTGTTGACTTTCAGATCATTCAATCTCAGTCTCAAAAATGTTCTCCCAAAATTATGTTTTTGTACATCGCTGAATTATTCTATTGAAGTCTCACTCCGCAAATGCAATTAATCACATTAGCCTGTTTAGACTAGTAAGGAGCACAAAGAGCATTTTGTTACTAAGAACATTTCTGACGCGAGTTCCCCTATTAAGTCAAGTTTTGAGGTTGTGACACGGGAATTCGGACGTAAGTTTCTAGAGAACGCCAAGCTGCTTATTGATGGTTATGTTTAACTGCAACTTGTCAGCCAATTAGAGAAGGGCTTCCTTGAGTAGCAGACAAAACAAAAAGGGATTTCCTACAGGTGATATCGCAGACAAAAAATTCCTACATACACAAAAAAACATTTCAGAACCCGCCATCCAAATTTCAAAATTCCAAACAGACAGCAATCTTGTCTCATTACTACGTAGAGAATCAGAAAAATAAAGCAAATAGGTTGAGTTTTTCAAGAAAGTATCTAAAGATAGGTCCCGCAGGAATTTTTTCTTTTGAAAAGCGCAACACGGAAAAGGCTCATTGTCACCATACTGACAATAAGTTTGCATGGCAAAATACGAAAAGTGTTTAGACGGGAGGCCACGGCATCAATTTTCCGACATCTTTCCCGTCGCACACACGCACGGCGCAGACGGCGAGTGGGAGAATGCGAGGCAAACCTCGGCGGGACCACCGGCTAGCTTGTGGGGCTAAAATGGTAGATCCCGGATTTGTACCACCAGCAACAACAGGAAGAGGAAAAGGGGGAAGAGGAGATGCACGACAGACGGATGGATAGCGAGACGCAATCGCGGTTTTCCTCCCCTTGCTTGACTTCCAACATGTACGAGAGGCAGGACGGACGGACGGCGGCGGTACTTACGTGACGACTCTGTGCCGAACATGGCTGGATCGGGAGCTGTGATGGAGAGAAAGGAGGATGAGGAGGAGGAGAGGAAGGGGGGGGGGTGATGACAGAGAGAGGAGGGGAGGAGGAGGTGGTGGTGAGCAGGCAGCTACACAGCAGGGGTCATCAAAGAAACACAATGCAGCCGCCCGCCAGACGCGTAAAACGTCCCGGACGCCAAAAAATACAAAAGAGGCCCGGTGGAGCTTCACAAACGCCTTTAACGCCGACACTCCTCAGCCCCGGTCAGATCCAGTTAGCGGCTGGCATGGCGCCTCCCGCTCGCTTGCTCGCTCGCGTCCATCCTTTTTGCTTTTGTGTTGTCATTGCCCCCCTCTACGGAAGAGGGGGATCGTGGGAGGGAAAGGAGGAGGGGTGGGGGGGGCTATGAAGGAAGAAAGACCCAGGGATAGACGCCTTCAGTCAGACAATAGACACACGACACACGTGTGACGTCACGGCTGGGACGGACGGACGGATGGATGGATGATGGAAAGAGGGAGGGAGGGAGCGAGCAAGACGGGACAGAGGCATGAAGGGCAAATGGAAAAATGTGAACAGACAAGAAATGAGCATGTGCTGATGTCACAATGGACGACCATCAAGTAATTATTAAAGCGCGTCAAGCTGATAATGATTGCAATCGGAATAATTTAAACAGATTTTTTTTCCCCAGAAACGGTTTTCAAAGTGGTTTACAAATGTTCACATTTTCAATCCCTAAACGGAGATCATATCAACCAAAATGACAACAGTCGTTGGCACCATTTTTTCTTCTTGCGCCCCCTATCGGTCTGTAGTATACATGCTTCAAATTTAGTAGCAATCTGAAAAATCTCTGGAAGGAGAGGAACTTTGAAAATTGAGTTATTGTTGGTCTACTCATGATTAGCAGCTTCCGTGTGTGGAACCAGTTTTGTGAGCTGAACTTCCAACCAAAGCGATGGATTTCCCCTTTCTTTTCTTGCGTAGCTACTTCAGGTTTTTTTGTTGGTCCTTTCATATTCGACATATCAACAAAATTCCATGTTGCAAAGTAAAACTTGCCTCAGTGGCTAAATTCCACTCATAAAAATAAATGAGTCAAGACTCCCGGTTCATATCGCTGGGACCAAAACGCCTCTGGGGTTGCATTTAATTACACCAGAGCTCCCTCCCCAAAGAGGAAGAGCATACACGTGAAGCAATTTTTTGAACTTGTGCCCCTTGTGGCCTAACACCGGTACTGTGAGCGGCTTTTGTTTTCTCTGTAGAGACAACTGAGACATCATTTTCCGACAACCGGCATAAACAATTGTGCACGCCAATTACACGTCTGCATCATTAAGTACTTAACTGGAAAATGACCAGGATGGGCCTAAAATGGAAGACTTCCGGTCTTTTCAGGGATATTTTTGTGAGACTACTCCTAATGAACAGGCCCACAAAACTGTTAAGAGTGAAAGTGAATTTTCAACAAAACTCAGAATGCAACAAGACAGACTTGCATGGCCCGCTCTAAACGTAGCTAATAACATGCTGACACGTATAACTGTAATTAGCGCCGCTAATTATGTCAGCCACTGAAAGAGCTGCATGCACACGGTGTGTAAAAGTGCCTCACGCGTAAGCCGTTAAAAAGACTTGGGAACAATGCACACCCCGTAAACCCCCCCCCCCCCCCCACACACACAAACATCACACGCTAGCTAGCAGTTGCCAGGCAACTGAAAAGCACGAGAGGCGAGATGAGGAGATGGCGGGAGGAAGAACGTCGTCGGTTACGGCTCTGACGTGACAGTTTTGGGGGACCTGAGAAATGTTAGCGGTCTCTGATAGCCAAAATTTTATAAAGTAAACTAGCCACTCAGGTCGAGATTGGCAAAGACGGCCTTAAAATAAGACCTCTTAAGTACAACATGGGTTTTAGAAAAATAAAATTTAATTGATCAAACCTGCTGGTGGGCTACACTGGAAAAATTGCAAAATGTCTGACCAAAAACATAATTCAATGCCACCTTTTTAGGAAAACGGTTACGGCGGGCGTTGAAAAAAATCCCTAAATTGTTGTCATTGTGCTTTTCGCAAATAAGGTCAAATGTTCGCAACCATGTCAAAGCAGCACACGTCAGCAAAGACACACTTTGACCAACAGATGCCAACAAAAAAGGTTCACGGCGCCAAGACGCACAAGTTGGAGTTCTGAAAAATGTGTTACAATAAAGAAAAAGAGGGTTCTACACGAAGATGTGAAAGTAAATGACCCTGATGACATGGAAGTGAAAGTTCAAGAAGTTCAACACAACCACTTCCATAAATTTACCACACAGACATTTTTTTTTTAAATTAACGTACTTATTTTTCACTTGCAGTACTGTTGAATGAAAAAAATGCGAGACAGATGATTGAAATTAAGACACATTGCCTTAAAACTAAAATGGTTAACTTATTTTGCACGTATAACCAATGAGAATGTAAGAAAAAAAAGTGGAAAGTTTTGTTGCTTTTACACATAGGTGGGAAGAAGAAAGTACAAATACTTTATGTACTAAAAGTATTTATTTTGACTGTTCCTCCCTACGTTTCAAAACAATGTGTGCTTTCTATTCCTATTTTAGTGCATTTCAGGAGTTGGACTTTTTTTTAGTTACTTTTAACTTGCGTGACACGAGTATCCTTACTATTTGATTACTTTTGCCACCTCTGCTTTTACAGTTGGAAAAAAAGGACTGAAATAAAATCTTTAAAAAATATATTACTTTATATCACTACAGAGGAGCATTTTAATAATTTCACAACAGTTGTCACCTGAATGTGAGCAAATTGCTTAGCCATTTAGCTTATTTTAGCTACACGAGATGGTCAGAATGTTGAGACAGCAGCTGTCAAGTTTTGACACTGTGTACCAAGCCAGCACATAAAAGTACATTTAATACACCTTTTTATGTACGGGTGCAAACAACATTAACATGCAATATTTTAAAATGTAGTCGGCGTTGCTCCGTGACCATTTACACTTAAGTTAGCCAGCTAGCCGGCTAATGAACTTTATTTATTTATTTTTAAAAGGTAAACCAGTGGAGGCGTTAAAATACTGGCGGCGGTGTGGTAAATGGGAGGGTTATTTAAAGCGCTCACCTTTTTTTTTTTTCTTCAGTGCGCGGTGCTCAGATGCCTATTCGTGGCTAGCATTTCTTCCCCCCGAGTGGTGGCTCCGGAGGGTCCCAACATGTGCCCAGTAGTCTCGCGGCGTGTATGCTGGGCGACGTCTGTCTGTGGCGTGTTAGCACTTCGCTGGAAGAGGCAGGCTAACGTTAGCCGAGCTAGCAATAGTCAGTGAGCCAGCCAAGCCAATGTGGACGGACGGTTGGTTAGCTCCGCCCGCCTTACGGTGTCGCTGTAAGCGTCCTTGTCACACACAATACAGACTTTTATCGGCGTAAAGCGTAAATATCGTCACCCTTTCAGCAAAATAATATATATTAGGCTTAAAACATCGAAAATTGATTACATTCCACGAATACCCCTGAAATTAGGATTTGTTCCAGCTTTTATGAATTGAAAAAATATGAATTGGGCCAATTTAGGAAGGCGACGAAGGTTAAAGAAACATAAATTAAAGACAAAAAACAACAAGATCGTTGAAAGACCCTTGGTGTTAATTTCCATGTAGCCTATTTATAACAAAATTTGATCCTTTGATTTTTTAAATCATTTTCTGTAACAACACAAAACAAAACACTGAACGTCACCAGCAGACCAGCAGTAAAAAAAAAAGCCTTAAATATGTCAAATTTCCGTTTTACTTTTAATCTCATTGCCAATATTATCAAATACTTTTAATTATATCGCTTTTAAAAAAACACCAAAATGGGCATTTACATTTGCATTCTAGGAAACTAAATATTTATATTTCACATTGTCCCATTAAAAAAAATATATAATATCTTCACTTATAGAAGACAACAGAAATTCAAAGACTCTTTGGATAGAAAATTTGTTATTTAATGCAACATAACTGTGACCGAGTTACAATGGATGTCATGGAAATAACCACCAAACTGACAGGAGATAAGATGTTTCATACAGTTATATATATTACAGTGTCTCGTTTTTTTTTTAATTGGCATAGAATACAGGTTTTGTCAAGTAAAAATAAGCACAGGAGGAGAAAATGATCCTTTTTTTCTCTTTTTTTAACTTGTCTTTATTGTATCGTTCGGTATTAGTTGCAGCGGGCGACCGGTTAGTCAAGCTTGTCGGGCGGTTGGAAACAGATGAGGCCGTTCAGTCGGTCAGGAGAGAGGAAAATGTGACAAGCAGTGGAAAATGCCCCACCCCCGCCATAAAAAGGGGAAAAATGTTTTGCCAATAATCACAATAATAATTTTTCTGGACATTAACTACAAATAATTGTATTTTTGCATACATTTTGCCTGCTGCCTTGTTAACTTTCTTTCCTATGTCAAGTATATATCTTTCAAAATAATGTCTGATATAGCAGGGAGGAGTGTGTGTGCGTGTGTGTGTGTGTGCATGTGTGTATAAAAGAAACATCAATAAAAGGAGACACCCAATGAGTTAATTCGACATCTTGCATCTTCTTTGTCGTCTCTATTTTTTTTTGTACAAATACAGCTATCCAGTCATGCAACATTGTTTGTTCTTGTGTGCATGTTGGTGTGTGTGTGTGTGTGTGTTAGAGACAAAGGGGGCAGTTAGTTTTTTTTTGTTTTTTTTAAGCATTCTGCATCTCCTTGCCGAGCTTGTAGCTCAAAATCTTGTTCCAGTCGATCTTGGTGCGCGTCACAGGAAGTTGGCGGCGTAAGGCTTTGAAGGTAGTGTCCGACATGGTCTGATAGTTTTCATTAATGGCCGTCTGTGCAGGACGACAGCAAAACACTAATAATACTAATACTAATAATAGGGTCAAAGGCCAACCACATATACATTTTCAACTGCACGCGGTGAGTCGCAGTGTGATCACGTACCTGATATTCGCCCTCTGCGGCCGCCATGATCTTGACAAACCTTTCTGCGGTTGTGACCTCATTCTAGAAGGAAATAATTGGATATAGATAATTATTTTTTTTAATATATATACATTAAATACTTGGTGTAAGAGATGGGGAAGCAGAAGGTGGTACTCACAGAAATGGACATGGACTCCTTCACCTCCTTGTGGCTCACCAGCTGAACGTTGCCGTCCTCGTAATAATGAACCTGAATGGACGAACAAAGCCACCGTTAGGGGGTGCCAGAGTGCCAGTGACCGTAGCGGACTAGTTTAGTTACCTGAATTTTCATGATTCCTGCTACCTCGGTGGAGGATGGAGAGATGTTAAATTTCCATTCGGACCTCCAGCGTCCATTCCTGAGCACAGAAAGCCAGAGAGGGGGGAAAAAAAATGACGCATGGGACTGACTGGCTCCAACTGCAAGTGAGTGAATAAAAGTACCAAAAGTTTTTGGGTTGAAACTGATGGCATTCGACGCACACGATGATGGTCTGATGTCCATCAATGTTTTTGCCGTAAATCTGAGGAAAGAAAAGATAACGTATATTTGGAAACAATATGGCTGAATGTCTGAAAAATGCATCTGAACTATTTTGAGAAAGCTGCAAAAGCTCTCAGTTCCCAAATTTTTGGGGGAACCTATTGTCCAATCAAGTGTCCTTAAAGCCAACATGTGGGAAAAAAATAATAAAAGCAAGTTCTCGAGTCTCAATAAATAAAGAGCGTACGGTGCAGACTCCGTTGGGGTAATGCTCCTTGACATAAGCCCTGACGGCGGCGTCCACGGCGCTCCTCCACTCCTCCATGGAGACGTCCACATCGTGACGCCGGGGGTCGCTGGCCTCCTTCCTCAGGTGGTCGAAGGAGAAGGAGATCTTGTTCTTGGGGTCCAGGACACGGCCGTTCCCCAGATCCCCGTGCTCTGTGATTAAGACCTGCCGCAGAGGACAATGTTAGCAAACACAAGTCTTTTCCTCAAAAAATATCCATGATTTATTTTTTCTTGAACAAAAAAAAAGTTCTCAAAGAAAAGCGTAGCTGAAGACGTGGCTGATATGAACGAGTGCATAGTGAGATTTAAGAGCATCCTCATCACGTCTCATGTGGATCAACACTTGAGCGAATCTGCAGGGAAGGCGGGCGGTGGGGGAATTAACGCGTGGAGTAAGTAGCGACGCTGACATGATGACATATCGATGTAACGCTCTGCAATCATTGCCGCGCATTTCTTCAGCCACGACTCCACAAGCGTCGTCAAAAGCGTGATTCAAGCGGTCCGCTTTGAGAAGGGTTCACGCCACAAAAGGGATTTGATGAAGAGTATGTATTGAAGTCACCTGGTCATCGTAGCCCTCAATTTTCACCGGGGTAAACTGGTCCAAGTTGTACTGCGCAAACGCACTGCAAAAGGAGGAGGAGGAAATAAACGAATGAATAAAAACGTCGATTCACTTTGCAATTGTCGATTTTTCCGAATGACAGAATAACACTTTCCGCCCATCCCGCAAGCTCCGCCCCCTGCCAAGCCACTTACTGGGATGCGCCTTCCTTGAGGAGATTGTCATTGTCCAGCAGCAATCGCACATCTACAAACATGGCAAAGGACACAAGGAGGGATTAGCGGAGGAGAGAGCGAGAGTCAGTGCGAGCAAATGAACAGGCTGGAAGGGGGGTGTAAAATCCCGTAAACATCACGCGGGACAAAGTGGCGACAGGGGATTGATTGTATTCAAGAGTTTCGAGTTGTGCGTGTCTGTCAAGGGGAGATAAGAGGGGAATCAACATCCCCCCCCTGCGGGCGCTTATCGTGATGGGATGAAGCTTTAATGACACTTGTGCCTGTCTCTTCAGGCTAAGCTTACCATTGAGCCCAAACACCAAGGCATTAATCGCAGCTCTTCACAAGCCAACTGGGTTGAGAGTCAAAGCGTGTAACTCACCATTGAAAACTTCGTTGAACTCTCCTGGCGGGGCGTGAATGATGAATTCAGCTGCGATGCGCAACTGCGGGCGAGACACAAAATAGACATTTACATTCATACATGAACTCTTACACAAAATCCGCATCCATTTTTTTTTGGGGGCGGTGAAATAAATGAATGAATAAATGAGGAACTGAATAAGGGAAGAACTTAATGCACAACGGGCATGTCGAGACACGCAGGATTTCTCTCACATTTCTCTCTTGCCGCTTTTGCTCCACACTTCCTGTTTCTAGGTCACATGACAAGGAGACAACAGCGTCTACCCCCTCCTATAGCTCTCGACCATATAAGGACATGAAAATTTCCCGAGGAAGACGTGCCAGATTCGTTGGCGGCGCCCGACGGCTCGGCCAGGTTCTCGCATGTCGATGAACGGAGGGGGGCAGGAAGGTGTGTGTGTGTCCTGGGGGCACGTATTAGCGGTGTGTGTGTGCGTGTCACTATCCAATCTCTTTCGAATCGAATATCCTGACGGTATCATTTCATGCACTGCATCAAGGAAAATATTATGCGATACCCAACTACTCCTCTCTCTCTTTTTTTTTTTCTTTCAATAAGGTGTTAACTCATTTCCTTTGCTCAACCAGGCAAGGCAATTGAAACCAGTTTGTCATTTACAATGCTGACCTGGATAGAATTTACGGTGCAGTGTCTTGCCAAAAGACACTTCAACCGCAGTTGTTGACGGGAATTGAACCGCGGAGACTTCGGTCGCCGAAAAACCTGCTCTACCTACTAAGCACCGTATTTTGGAAACGAGTCCAAATGAAGTGAAGCTTTTGAAACACCTTCAGTGAACGCGCACACAAGCGGCAACATGAAAACGTCGACAGGCATTCCCGGAACATTCCTGCTTTGAGGCGACACTGTTTGGAAAGCAAAAAAAAACTCTCGATGTTGCACTTTTCTTAAAAAGACGGCTAACGACTGATATTATTGTTGTACTTCATTATTACACCCCAACTCGCAGACGCCGTTCCCTGTCCACCATTTTAGACTATTAAGTCCAAAATAACAACCCAAAATCAAGTTGAACCCTTAAATCTTGTCATAATTTGATCAAGAGCACTTTATCAGACCTTTCCGGATCCAACAAATAAATCTGCACAACACCAACGGACATCAAACTGAGGTTTGTGCCCATCTGGTTGAACAGGCGGATGAAAGTGGGGGTGGGTAAGCGGAGCTTTATAGTCATTTATGAATATTAAATTGCCAGAGTGACAGTAGATTCAGATACGAGGGGGTTGTCAACCAGCCGAGAATGACTTTTGAGCAGCTCGATTAATATCGAAGAAGGAATTTAGAGAGAAAAAAAAATGGTGCTTTCACTTTGCCCGTGTTTCCTCGTGTTGCGATGATATTAATAGCATCAAAGTGGATTCTTAGGCGAATCCATATAAAAGTGGATTATCAGGCTATTCCGCAAGCACAACTTGAGTAAAAAAAAACATATTTCAAAAAGCGTTGCCATGGATGTGACAGCACTGATGGAATTCTTGAAGACATTCCTAAATCAAAACCTGCCAAAGCGTTCAAACGAGCCGGGTGGACTAACCCGACAAGTTCTGTTCAAGTTCCCTACCACAGTCCTGTCAGTACACAAGGCAGTAAAACACAATCCAGTATATGCCATAATAAAATACTACACAACAATATGAGCAACACAATACTATTTTTATACGATAGAAACAACTAGATACTCAGGAAGGGCGCTAACAGGTAGCTGTCGAGTCACTTTATGATGCAGTGATGTTACAGTGCAAACTGATTGACTCACCAGTTTCCTGTTGTGCACTGTGTGTGTGTGTATGTGGTTTAGTTTCTGCAGCCACCAGGAAGCTCAAGCAAACAACGCCAAAAAGAAAGCTATTCTTTTTCCAGTTGTCATTTACTTACATTTGCTTTTATTGTTATTGTTAATACATTGGCCGATGAGATTTTCCTCAGAAAAATTTGGATTGCAGATGACGGAACCGCGATGTCACAGTTCAGCCTGAAGATGAAAATTGTGATGAACAAAAATGATCCCACCCAGCTCGCCATTAACTTATAACTCTGCCAATAACAATTAAAACCTTTCACTGCATCATCTTGAGAGGTTTACCACCCTGCTTTCCACATCACTCTTGAATCACGATGCTGTTCTCTGTCAAGTTGGACAACAATTAAGCTAGTCACCAAAGCTAGGCTATTCCTTCGCTAGTCACTTATTTTTTAAGTGAGCCAAAGCTTTAGTAAAGAGCGAGCGTCTGCATTTGGGCAAGGAGAGTTAGGCGCAACACATTTATTGAAACACACTAATATCAAATGGGAAATAAATCTCACACAAGAAACAGACTACCTGACTCCAGCTCATTAGGCCACGCCCATTAAAGGCACATTCAACACACAGTATTGCACTTTATAAAACATTTGTTTAGGTTGAGGACAGTTTGTAAAGAGCAATACAGATCCATTGGGTGATTAGTAAATACGATCATAAAACCACTTTCGATTATGAACATGTAACCACCTCTTTCTATCAACTTCATTTTAACGTCGTGACTTGTTTACTATACGCACAAGCGCCTTGATTTGACACGAATATCACATGAAATGTTAAATTGTGTTGCAAATACTGTCAACAGTGTATAAATCAGAAAAGAGGCATCAAAACAGCAGAAGGGCGTGTTAGTAAGTCCTGCTAACTGTTAGCCGCCAAGCTGCTAAATGCTAAACTACGCGAGCTAGGTATTTTGGCGAAGCAAAAACTTTGCCAGGGCGGACGACAAGCGACGCGTTCCGCTCGGCGAAATAATGCGCTATATGTTCTTTCAACTGAGTTTATAACGCGAACGCCGCTCCTATTTTCAGCCAACACCGTACAAGGAGTCTCCTTTTGGAGCTTCGCTAAAATGAGCGGAAGTTGAGCTAAAAATAAGAAGAGCGGCGGCGGTGACGGCAGGCCCGCGAATGCCACTCGTCAAATGAACACGGTCGTCATTCGAAGCTCGTCCAAAACATGGTCAAGTGCTACCTGACAAAGGCATGGCTTGTCCAATCCTAATTGTGTTTTGTTTGACTGATTAAAAAAGTCTTCCTACCCTTTCCTCGTTGCTGATCGGCTCGTCTTGATCCGCCATCTTTTCTTCCGGCACCACCAGCTTAGTGTTGGCTCGTGAGTGAACGATTCATTCAAGAGAACGAATCCTTTCATTGAACGAGAGTGAACGAATCACTTCCTAAAGTGAAAATGACGTAACTTCCCGTTCACGAACGAGTCGTGAATTGCATTTCCCGTTCACCAACTGAACGGATATGTGAGTGAACGAGTCAGTGAGTGAGTGATTTGCATTTCCAGTTCATCGCGAGAACGGATCAGTGAGGGAACGAGTCAATGGGTGAACTGCCTTCCTTCCCGTGCTTCAATGGATCAGTCAGTGAACTGTAGGTGTTGTATTATACAAAGAAATGTGTGAATTACCCGAGCCAATTATTATTATTATATATATTTTTGTTTTTTTGGGGGGGGGGTGTAGTTGTATTGTTTGATGTATATGTTGTTCCCACGGCATGTTGTAATATATAGAAAAATGTGCTTAGTTGTGTGTTATTGAAGTTAAAAATAAAAAATAAAAAAATAAAATAAAGGATCAGTGTGCGTTTGTGTGGGTGGGACGATTCCTTTGAACGAATATTTTGAGTGAACTGATTCTAAAGATTCAGTTCACTTAAAAGAACTGGAATGCACATCGCTACACCAGCTTGTCAGAGCGCCGTGACGTCATCCCATGGGTGGTTCCCCTCAGTATGGCTCAGCTCACCCGGCGAGCTGCGCGCGCGCGCGCACGCACGCACACAATAATAATAATAGCTGTTCAGATTATTTTATTTATTTTATTAGCATGTATTTGTTTTGTTTTTTAACTGGCTTTATTTCTTGTGCAAACAGACTTTCCTTTCTGAGTAGCCTAATTACACTGTTCATTCGTCTAATTTATTTCTATTGTGGCCGAATCATGCTTTAAAACTATTATTTAAATACGATGTTTATTTTATTAACTATTCCATTATATTTGTATTTATTGAGTATTAATACATTTACAATAGTACTGTCGCTTTATGATTATTAAATAAAAATCAATTGAAGTTTATTACCTGTCCGAGGCTTCTGTAGTGCCGTACTTGTCCGCTAGACGGCAATGTAAGACAGGATTTAGAAGGCATTCCTTTTCTCAAAGCAAACGAGACAAAAAGTCATTTAGTAAAAGAAAGTGAGATGTTTGATTAAATGTCACCCAGGCTAGTTATTTGTCAGTTTTTGTGAACTATTGTAACTGTGCCCACCATCCTGAGATTTGTTTTGGGGTGTTACTGTTGTGCAGTATTGTCTCGTTCTATTGTACAGTATAGTATTGTTGCATCTTATCATATCATATAGCATCACGTGATAGCTTATTGTCTACTTTGGAAGCAGTTGGGTGGCGTTCTCACCTTGCTAGGGGGCATCTCCACATGCCACACGAGTTGCCAGGCAACTCAGCTGGAGATCTGAAAAAGATGAAGCAAACCAGAGTTGGAGCGGCCTCAAACTTGAAAATATCCTGCGGTGTGCAGCAAAAGGACTCAAAGCAGCATTGAGGACTTGTGAAAGGGGACCTCTGTGACTCAGCGTCAGCCTCTGCTGAGTCATGACGCTGTTCCCGCCTGGACAATCATCACCTCGAGGGAATATCAAAGCTGTAGCATAATGAAGTATAAAGATGAAAGACTACATAGTAACTTTTTATAAAGGTGAGTAAGAAGCTCCTATGTGACATATTGATGCATAAGCAAGATGGTGTCTTTTATTTCTACTGAGCTCACCATCTTCTTGGCCTTTACTTAGTCAGTTTTCCAAGAAGCAAGCAGACGGAAAAAGCGCTGCGGATCTCGTCAGGGTCGCTCATTAGCGGTCAGGAAACTCAGATAATAAAGTGCAGACAAAAGGCAAAAACCTGATATGACCTTTGGCTGCCAGCTACTTCCAGCATTTCCCTGAAAATCAGGCCACAGTTGGATACAAAATGTCAGGGATACAATGAAACTTGATTAAAAAAAAAATCAAACAATAGTACGTGTTGTTCCAGCTTCACCGTGTCTGTCAGTGTACCTCACTTTTTGACAAGATATGAAAAATTAGGAGAAGATATGAGCTCTCATCGGGGGTCCGACTGACTACACTCCCGTGGAATTCCTGGCTGCCTGTGCCCACACTCCCTGTCCTCTTTACACTTTTGGATGAGTGATGGTGGAATGATTCAGGTGTGGAAAATCAGACGGGCCCGCATGAGGAATGTGAGCTGAGCTCATGAGAAGAGCTGCGCAACTGGCAGCCGCCAGGAATGAAACAACAACCCCAAACCAGCCTCAACTTTAGACACGTGAGTGTCAGCCTCACAAATTAGAAACCAAGGGGGCAGTGTGTGCATATGTCTGTGTGTGTGTGTGTGTGTGTGTGTGTGTGTGTGTGTGTGTTACCACCCCGTGCCATCCGCCTCCCTGCTTTCTCTCATGCCAAAGCCCCATTAACAGCTCGGAATGAGTGCACGTTGACTCAGTAGGTCAGAATGTTACTTGACATTCTTTTGGTTGCTTTATCTTAGGATAACACACAAACTGCATGCCTTCGTGTGTGTGTGTGTGTGTCTGTGTGTGTGTGTCTGTGTGTGTGTGTGAAACTGTATCCTAATTGATTTATCATATTAGGATACCCAGCAAGCATGCTTTGTTCTATCGAGCTGGGAAATATTCCATCCGCTCTACTTAATCAGTTAGTCTATTAAGTACGCACACTTGCTGCATTCATAGAAAAAAAAAAGTGGGAAATTTCCAACTTCTGAGTGTGTCACAAAGCTTCATCTGGAATGGGCGTGCCCACGAGGATCATGTGACATAGGTGTAAAGAAGTTGAGCTAACAGCTTTGTGTCGCCATGTAAACAACATTCGGATGACGACCACCGCTCTCTTGTCATCGCTTATTGTGTGCAAAGGTCGCCGTAAAAGGGTTTTATCTTCTTAACATCAACTGTTGTAAGGAGGACATATTGATTTTGAAAGATGTCCAACAGGATGTTTGCTGAGCACGGTGGTGTGCACCTTGTTTGGTTACCAGTGCTAACCAATGAAATAAAAGGAGGTGGCAGAGTTTAATGTTAAATCTGGGATTTTTTTTGTGGGTTTGCTTGTAATAGACATAGCTACTAAATTTCATTTTGCTAAGTCAAAATTCAAGGAGCTGATTTGTGAAAACATTCAAGGGGTGGGGGTGGGCAACCAACCAAGCTTCTAGTCTCTTCCATGTCAATTTCAAATGATTGACTACTTTTTTTTAACCTGTCTACTCATGATAAACATACCCACACAATTTCATGTTGCTAAGTCAAACTAGCTCCAGGGGCTACATTTTTAAAAACATTCCCGAAGGTGCTACATAGTTTGTAGTTCTTTTGGAAATGAGCCTAAAACTTCAAACCACAATGGCAGACACCCCCCCTGACCCCCTTACAAGTCTTTTCAAGCGTGGATTCTTAACTAATCTTTGTGCAATTATTTGAAATTGACACGCCCATCAAAATTTCAAGCCAAATCGGCTTTGGGGGTTGAAGTTTACGAAGTGTCTTTACAAACCTGTGCAGGCAAACCTTTGTCAGACAAAAACCTTCACGACTCACATTAAACCGGCATGGAAATGACCATGGGGGACTGTCTAGACAGTATCTGTCAAGAGAGGTCAACATGAGGTCATAGGTCATTCTCCGCTAATGGGAAAAGAAGACTTACATGCAGAAGGTATTTGAGGTCCAACATCCATTTTGACGTCTGCGTTATGTAGCCCACACCTGTATGATTTTACATGTGTCCGTCAGCTCGGCAACTGCGAATGACAGCGGCCATAATTCACACGCGTGTAATTACACGCGTGTGTGGCGCATTCACCTGGAGGACAGGTGTGTTCATGCAAGACGTTCAATTAGAGCAAGCAAAGCATGCATGTAGGAAACTCATGTGGATTTATTTATAACATCACGTAAGAAGATGAACATGTACCTCCAGGCTTCTCTCTCGCGCACACACGCACACACACAGACACACATACACATTGTCAACATGCACGTTCTTCCACGATGAATCGTGGCTAACGTCAGGCTAAACATGACTCGACGCGTTTTTATTTACAACATGGCAGTGAGTTCGTCGTCATCGTGTTGACGCTACAAATATAATAGATTTTTTTTTTTCAGAGCAAACATTCAGTCTGTCAGTGCGGCCATTTTTTTTGTTGTATCTGAAAAATATTGTTCATTTGTCAAGTATACGTGTTCACACAAATTCTCTAGAAGGAATTTGTTTTTGAGGGACTCCTGGAAAATGGCTAAACGTAGCCTAAAATGACTTGACTTTTTTCAAAACAGAAGTTTGAAGAATCTCCGGGAAGGAGCCTAAAGTGACCGTTCAAACAACAACCCTAACCCTAACCCAAGTTTTTCTTGAGACTTTTTTTGTGGGTCTACTTATGATAAAGATGCCTACCAAATTCCATGTTGCTAAGTAACACTGGGGTTGATTTAAAAAAAAAAAAAGCTACAACGGTCCCAAAAGTCTTTCTAAAATGACCTACTGACATTTATCTGGTTTCATTTTTTTTCACTGAACATAATTCACATTACCGAGAAGAAAGCAACACTCCTCCTTCAAGGTTTCTGACTTCCTCCCCAAAAAAATGTCCGGGAAGTCAACAACTTGAGACGATCAACAATCTATTTACATTAAGAGCTTGTCCTCTGTCCAGTGTTGGGACCCACAGTAGTTCTTCCCTCGTAATCCTCAAGTGCAACACTCCCGCTCGTGGTGGCAAAAGAGGAGCGGGTGGGACGTTAGGGAGGTGGAGGGTTGGGATGACGACGAGGAAGAGGAGGACGGGTCGGTGGTGGCGAGGAGGGACGGGTAGGGGGTCATCTTCTCGATGTTGACGTAGGTGGTGTTGAGCAGGACGTAGTGTTCGCCGCTGAAGCTGGAGAAGATACTCGCGATGCTGGACACCAGGTCGGAGAAGGAGGGACGACGCTCCGGCTTCGGGTGCCAGCACTCGACCATCACCGTGTAGCTAAAAGGAAGCAACAAGGGTTCAATCTGAGGAACAATTTTTTTTTTTTGGGTCTCAATCAGGTTTCACTTAGTGTCGAGGAAAAAAAATAGTCTTTGACAGAGAAGGAAAGACACATTGAAAATCTTTGCCGGCTTTGACATTTTCCCTGATTGATGCGTTTTCCTGACGAGGGCGGCTGGAATGCCGTCGCGCGCGTTGAGCGGTAAGCAACCAGTCAAGATAAGGAAACACAAAGAAAAAAGAAAGCCGGCATCCGATTTCCAGGAGCAGAAGAAAAAGGGTCGCCTTGGTCGGCAGCTGTCACGTCACGTTAGGTTCAACACGCGTGTTTTTGCTTGTCTGCTTCCTGTCTCTCATGCTCATAAATCAGAAGTGGAACATTTGATGTGCACCACACGCTATCTTTGCTTTGAAACCATTTTAACTGTTCACTAGGAGGAAAAAAAAAAAAAAATTGATAAATCGTTGAGTTGTATCTCAAATGAAAGATCTTGATGAGAACCTTCCGGATTTATAATCACCTTCTTCAATATTACTAACATGATGACGCAATGAGCAGAACATTATACGCCATCTTGCATCATTTTTCACAAGTGTGAAGCTTCTTATTGAAATCAACTTAAATCCATTTATGACTTAAAAAAAATAACATTTGTTTTCTTAAACGTTTATTTATTTATTTATTTTATGTTTACAAATTTTTAAAAAATATATTTGAACTGTTCCTGTCATGCTTAACTTGTTTGAGCATTGGGGAAAAAAAGAAAAAAAAACCCTTTATGATATATAAGGTGAGCGGAATGCCACTTACAGGGAGTCGGGGCAAAATTCGGGCTGCAGCAAGCGGCGCCCCTGCAGGAGGAAGATGGTAATGTCGAAGGAGTTGACGTCTGAGTAGGGCGGTGCCCCGCGGGTCATCAGCTCCCATAGCAGCACGCCGAACGACCACTGAAAAGCAAAACAAGAGTCAAGAGACATGAAACACATCTTAAATCAAGTTATCAGTGTTTAATTTTCAAAATAAATTAGATGTTGTTTAGGTACCACGTCAGACTTGGTGGTGAACTTATGCGTCTGCAGACTTTCCAGCGCCATCCACTTGACGGGCAGCTTGACGCCGCTCTTGTTGTGGACGCTGTAGTACTCTTTGTCGTAGACGTCACGCGCCAGCCCGAAGTCGGCCACCTTCACCGTGTAGCTCTCGTCCAGCCTGGCAACGCAAAAACAAACGAAATTAACGTCCGGCCACTTTTGGTTTGGTTTTGGACACTCACATGCAGTTCCTGGCTGCCAGGTCCCGGTGGACAAACTTCTTGCTGGCCAGGTACTCCATCCCCCGGGCCACTTGGAGTCCGAAGCCCATCAGGTCCTTCACCGTCGGGTTCTGCGGGACGGCAACAAACCAATCAGTGATGTCACACGAGGAGTCACATCCGAGCTTGTTGTTCTTACGTGGCCTTCGTCGCGGATGAAATTGCGCAGGTCTCCGTGCTTCATGTAGGGCAGAACCATGAGCGGCGAGCCTTCGGGCGGCAGGCAGATGCCCAGCAGCGACAGCACGTTGGCGTGGCTGAAGTCCTTCATGATGATGCCTTCCTTCAAAAACTGGGTCACCTCCTCCAAGTCTGTGATGCCTTTAGGCGAGACAGGGGCGGCCAAAGAAGTAAGCACTTCTGGAAGCGGGTCAGTACGTCCGTGTGAAATGATGGCTCGGGAAATAAAACCCTCCTCCACGTATTTTCTACCTTCCCAGCTCACGTTGAACGCAATTGTCACTGTTGTGTTACTGGGTTGTGTGTAAAATGCACAGGTGGATAATTTTGCAGAGTCTCTGTATGAAAGTGGGACAACAATCTCTGACTGGTTGTCATAGCGACAGGAAGAAGCCTTCATATGAAACAAAAGGCAACAAAGAGATGAGAGATCAAAAGGTCGAGATCCCCTGGGACAAGACCTCATCCCATCCCGTCCCCTTTACTGTCATCTTTACTAGATTAAAAACCTCACCAGGCCACGCTTATTCATCACTTTTAGCGGTTAGAAGAAAAAAAGTCTCTGATAACCTGATTGTGATGTCATACTTTGATTGGAAACGTTTTGCCGGGATGGCAATGGAATGTCTGTTCTTCGCTGCCTGAAGAAGAAGGAGCTTACGGTTTAGAGACTTGATGGCACAGTGTTGGTTCTGACCGTCCGGCTCCAGTAGAGTTCCATGGAAGACGCATCCAAAGTGACCTGCAGGGGACGCATATTTAGGAAATTTACATTTAACATCTCAACTCTAATGTAGCAAATTAGCTCTCATGTTTACACACCTCCAAACTCAGCGTGCAAGAGTAACTCAACACCAGGCTTTATTCATTAACACCCCCCCCACCCCCCCCCCCCCACCCCCCCACCATCAATGAATTATAGCTGCAGTTTGCAGGCATGGGAGTTCTCAGGGGGGCGGTGGTGGGAATGAAATGAGCGCGACGTTCCCCTATCACGCCGTCGCAGATGGCCGAGGGTGTCGGGTTGCGAGCGCCGCGGGAATTAGTCGCGGTGAAAATCGGAGGCTCCTTTTTCCTTCACGGGGGCAATTGTGAAGGGCTGGCTGGGGTGGGCGTCCCGCAGGGTTGCGTCGTGTACAAATTGGTGTCAAAAATGGCCGTCGTGAGTTTACGACTCACCTCTGCCGATGATTTGGTTGAGATGCAGCAGGAGTCTGTCCTGGGCGATCACCACGTGCTGGACTTCGCTTAGTAAGTCAGGATGCAGACTGGACAGGTCGATGTGGACCGGAGCCATCAGCAGCGGCGACACCAGCTCGCCCTCCATCCCGAGCCCGCGGGCCAGCACCCCCAGGCGGGGCGACAGCAGTTCCCGGCTGGACCCGAATACGACGGGGGCCGCTCGGCACGTCTCGGGACGCTCCGTGCCCTGGTCTGAAGGGGCAAATAAGACATTTCTGTATTTATGATAAACGGCGGGGGACAACAAGTGGCTTCCACGTACCTTCCAGCAGCGTACTTCTGTAGTCCACAGACTCGTGAGACACCATTTCGTTAGTGGGACTGACGCTCCTGGCGCTAGCAAGCCTGTCCAGATGTTGGATGTCGCCGCGGCCGTCGTACCACACCTCAGACAGATCTACAGGAGGCAACCATTCACTCTTACTTAACTTGATGAACTTCATCAAATTGTCTTCATATTACATTAGCTGCTAAGTTAGCGTAGAGAAATCCACCAGGATGTCTTGAGCGTCTCCAACCCACCGTCAATGCGCTTGTTCCTGCGCCACATGAGCAGCGAGGCGAGCATCAGCAGGAGCAGGCTGACCAACACACAGCCCACCACCAGACCGGTGTAATCCTGTTCCTGCGCCAGCGTCACCTTGCCCAGGTGACGGATGGAGTCGGCCTGCCGCCACTGGAACAGTTTTGGATTAGTCACAAGGGTGCGTGATGATAAAAATGTAATAAAATAATATATTCACAATAAAAATATCAATTATTAATTTTATGATTTTAAGACAAATGCAACTAAGAAATTAAATAAAATCAGGACTGAATAGTTTATACACATGATAGAGATATTTTTTTTTTAATATAGTATACAATTAAAAAGACAAAATTGCAAACAATGTTGAATCCAACGGAGTGTTATTAAATAGTTCATATGGACCACTTTTATCTTCAGGCAAGGTTTGATCCCCTTGAGCCTTATTGAGCCAGCCATAGACAGATTATTTATACACACTCACAAACGCACACAGACAAACACACAGACACGCAGTTATCTGAGGTCAGATTACATCAGTGATATTGCTCCTGCTTTTATTAAATTTAGTGGATATGAGGTTACCACTTTGACTTGAGATGTGTTTGTGTGTGCGCGTGCAAGAAAACAGCTAAAGGATATTAGAAAGGTCCTCTGATAGTGTCGGCTGGGAGTATTTCCTATTTGAAGTTTGCTTTTGTTAGCTTTGTGCTAACTGCATGCTTTGCTCAATGAAGCGGGAGTTATCCCATAAAATATATATATATTTTTTTTAAATAAAATGTTTAAACTTTTTTGAGTGACTATATTTTAAATCAATCTCTGAATGTTCTTAGCTCCTTCTCCCAATTATGCACAAAAAATGTCGCTGTATTAATTCCACTCCCGTCGATCCGGGACGTAAATGGAGATTTACACGTCTCTGTCAGCGTCTTTATTGACTTCTTCTCCGGCATTCCTTGAGCGTTCCGTCTACTTTTTACAGATAGCTCAATGTGGTAAAAGCCTCAGCAGGAGGAGACGTGACGAGTGAAAGGCTTCGACATCCGGCGTCTGCTCTCACAATAAAAGTCCAGCGTGGACCGAGACTGGCATGTGTCGCCGTGGAAACGTGCGACTTTGGTTATAAAGATCAGGGTCGTGTCAAGTTGGAACGTGGAGTTTTATATAAAAGCCAGAATGCTTTTCAATGGGGGTCAATTATGTGTTCCCACTATGTGTCATGGCCGAGCAAACAACATCAGGGACAGGAGTCGGGTTGTCCGGTTACCATTAGTCAGCGCGTGAGCGTCTGGATGTGAGCTGTGGTCTACAGCAGCTCATTCGCAAGTATTTTTATTTTGTATATTTGTGTGCTTGGTGGTGCATCAGCTACTGTGATTCAAAAATTCCGTTTACATCAACAGGGTGACCTTCGACCTTGTGGCTCACCTCCACCTGCAGCTCCTTGGCGGTGGCCGCTTGCAGCTCGTTGGGGACGGTGCACTCCAGCGTGTTGCCCACCAGCGTGAGGGTCTCGCAACTGCGGTTGGACACGGTCAGCACCTGGCACTTCATGGCCTCGCGGTCCATGTGGTCGCCCTGTTGGTGGCACAGCGTCATTACACAACTCTCTTGCAAAGCAAACACAAAACTGAATTATCGCCATGGAGATAATTTGTTGCGTGGCTTATTATAGTCTGGCGACAACACACCAGTCACTCTTTGCTCGTTCTCACTTTCTTACTCACTTTTGTTTTCCTTATACACTCCACACACACACGCAGACATACACACACGGCACGTACACAATATAGTGGCATGCTTGTTTGAGTATAGCAGACGGCAATAAAAAGAATGATCACATTCCTGCCGTGACAACGCAGGATTTCCAGATTTGACACAGAGCGGAGGCTCGCACCTGTTCCCACACACACATGCATGCACACACACTCTTAAGAAATATTGACTTACTCAGTGTGCGTATTAAAAACAATATGATGTTTGTTTCATATTTCATGTTTCAAAATACTGCATTTCATTAGGAACATTTGTTCGATATTACTGTATTTTTCCAAATTATTATTTAGATTTACTATGATAACAAATGTAAGCTATAATAAATATTTATAAAAATAATTTCATATTTAATTTAATACAAAAAAATAAAATCCATAAGCAAAAAATATAGAACTTAAGAAAAAATAAGTTAAAATCATGACTTATTATACTCACAACAAACAAATAAATATACTATAGCATACAAATGAAATATTTGTCGGAATTAGCCAAGTGTCACCATGACAACTTTGTTACGGAACCTGGCAAGAAACTGTCCCAACCTCTAAATAAAGTGTCACAGCGACAAATGCCGGGGAGTCTCTCGTGAAGCGCCATACCAGCGTTCCTTCACGCCATCCACGCCTGGCGTGTGTTGAGCTTTGTGTTTACAGTATGTTTGTCAAGTGATCAGGTGGCAAAAGTACTCACACCCCTGACTTAAGTAGAAGAACAGCTTCGTGTGTGTGTGTGGGGGGGACTAAAAGTACTAAAAGTAGCAACACAGATTTGTAAAGGTCAAAAAGTAGAGACTCAAAATGTATAAGTAAAAAAGTACAAGTTAAATTTTACAGTCAATTATGACTATTATACTTGTCAGCTTTGCTAAGCAGTGCTAAGAATTCAAACTTATATCAAATGCTGTTTCGTTCGTGTGAAGTTTGCCTCAAATAAAAAGCCGTCTCCGTTGAAGGCGTAAAGGAAGGAGGTGGATTTAACCACAGGGCCAAGGTCACGCTAGGAGAAAAAAAAAAATCTTTCAGCGCAGCTGCCTCAAAGCATCTGCTGTGGTCAGCAGAGTAAAATAATATTTTTTTCAAAAAAGACCAAAGAAATAAAAATGTTTTCATTGTGTTAATTCATTTGACATTGTCAAGAGGTTTGACCTTGGCAGCAACAACAATGCACTCGCAGACATAAAGGTTGAGCCACTAAAACTGGACAAAAAAAAAACAAAAAACGATGGGAAACAGACTCCACTTCCTGTTTTTGTTTCTGTATTGTTTCCTTCCCGGCGTGACCCGAACAGGCGTGCACGTGGGAATGTTCGCAAAGTCAGCCACAGAGTAAACAACAAATTAGCTTAGCATTTGGCCACCTTGTGGAGCTCATGCTGACTCAGCAAATGTTACCATGCTCCGGCCACGGCCAAAGATAAAATATGAATTATTTCACAATTTAGTGGTGTTTGTTTGTTGTCTATAAGTGCTTTGGTCGCTAATCTGTCTTGGAAGAACCCCTGCAAAATGGCCGACAAAAACCTAAAATGGCTACTTCCAAACAAAATGGACGCCTTCTTGAGACTTAGTCGTGGTCTTACCTTGAGCTCCACGACGCTCTTGTTGTCCTTGGATGTGAGCTTGGGGTCCTGGAAAAGGGGGTCCTCTACGTAAATCAGGTCCCACTGGTCGGTGGCGAAGCCGTCCAGGATGAACGCCACTTTGGTAACCACCGGCGGCGGCAGGGCTAGCTTGGCCAAGGAGGGCGTGGTGCACTGGATGGAGGTGCGGTTCTCACCGTAGACACAACTCTGTGAGCAGGAGACACCAAAAATATATCAAGAACTTTTATTTTTTATTTTTTATTCAGGTGTGAGCTGTGTACACTTTTTCAAACATACTATTTTTGCGTGCTTTGTGTAACGGGCAAACAGAAAAAGGAAATTTTGCACCAAGTAGATGGATGAAGACGTTATATAGTTTGTTGTTGGCGTCTTTGTCCTGTCAGGTGATCCATTTGCTCCATTGTTGATATTTTCAATGCACAATCGCGCTCAGTTATCCAACTAAATGTTCACATTGTGAAAAGAAAGCGCTGGCTTTTCTCGCCGGGATCCGATCGGACGGTGCAGGAACCTCCGCTGGTGCCGGAGAGGAAATGTGAAATCTCTTTTATGTATGTGGGAAAGTTAAGACGGACAGAACATTCCGGCAGATCCCCTTTCACCCTTTGGCCCTCACTCTGCGTGTTTTTTCTTCGGTATCTTCACGCTGAGGTGTAAGGAAGACGAACTTCCCACATTGCAATGGAAACGACTGGCAAGATGGAGAATGTAACATTGGCAAAATTTAAAATATCAACGGTCTCTTCCTTTGTATCGTCACCCAGCAGGTGCTGCTTTTCACTTTTTCCTTTTTTTTTTTTTTTAAAGTGCTGACACATCCCTCTCGTTTGCAAAATGACCTCCGCCAAGGCAAAGCGCAGCACTCAGCACTCCTCTGGGGGAAGCGACAACTTCCATAACAAGGCTTTTAGCTCAATAAATGAACGCGGTAATAGCGCTAATAGACAAAACAGTTTCCCATCGGAAGTAGGAAAACTCATCCGGGTCAAACGGCGGCCATCAGAGTGCGTGTGTGTTTCGATGTGTGATGACATGTTGTAGTGTTTGTTTTTGTTGGCCGAGTTCTCAAATTATCTCTCAACAGGAGCCCAGAGACAGATAAGAGCCCCACGGAGCATAGCAGCACGTCCTTGGCACAAAACCCTGCGGGCAAATATACACTTACACACACACACACACACACACCTTCTTGGTACAGGTTATTTCTTGGCGTACCGTTGTGTAAGTTCCCTTACACATTTAGACAAATAAACAGTGACGTAACGTGAGGTTGGAACCGAAGCGTGCTGGTGCTTGCATGCTTCCGTGCCGTTCTTCAGGAGAAGACAATGGTAGTGGTTTATGGAAGCCACCACGGCAAAGAGGAAGAAGCTAAAAGGTCTTGTTAATGTGGAATGTTAGCGAGTGGTTAGCGTAGCCAATAAAAAAAAAAGTGTCTTTTTCCTTTCAAAGACCTTCAACGCCTTCATCCGAGTGCCAACTGGAGCGTAACACAATCCGCCAGAGACTCGTGTCTTCTGATGTGGGAATACTTGGTTGGAGCATCACAAGTTCACATTCAAAGGGAACTTAATGTTGGATGCCGTAAGAGGTACACATGACGTTGAATGC
The DNA here is from genome assembly GCF_024217435.2 of Syngnathus scovelli. Classification (NCBI taxonomy): domain Eukaryota; kingdom Metazoa; phylum Chordata; class Actinopteri; order Syngnathiformes; family Syngnathidae; genus Syngnathus; species Syngnathus scovelli. The sequence goes on from NC_090852.1 coordinate 17,010,268, forward strand.
CAATATTGTGCCTTAGCAAAAAAAAAAAACGTATAATTCAAAGCAGCTCGACGTAGCCGTGACTTATGCGCGTGCAAAATCCAGAAGCGCCTGAAGGCCTCGCCGAGCTACTGGACTTGAATGACAAGCGGAGAAGACGTTTCCTGTCTTTGCGCTATCCCGTCCGTCTTCCATTTAGCTCTTTTCCGTCCACATCAACACACTGGAGTCTTTTCCCTTCCAAGTGGGCGTGAGGACCTCTGATGACAATTCCATGCGCCGCACACGCGAGGCTACACTTCATTTCCTTTCCTATTGCTATTCATCTTCACGGGCTTCTGCTGGAGCTTCAGCTGGGAGCTTCATGTTGGGAGTAATTAATCCAAAGGGTGAAGATAAGGTTGCAATGAGTGGAGAGGAACCACAAGGAACGGTGCTGGGTTACTCTTTGGTGCTACCGTGTCACTACTTTTTACCTCTGATTACTTCGAGGAGCAAGTTATTTCCTGCTACAAATGACTTCTTAGTTTCTTCAAGTGATGTCACTCACCACATGGAAGACGACGGCATCCTGCCCGGTGGTGAGGACCATCTCTGGCTGGAGGCCCGACTGCAGGAAGAAGCCGTGAGCAGACAACGTGCAGCCTCCACTGGGGGGGAAGGGCAAGCAGAGGTTAGCGTTAGCATCTGTTGCGCGGAGATACGCGAGATGCCCACAGGGAGGTAGAAGCTGTTAGCGTTAGCGCTTTTAGCCACCTCCCACACGCTTCCTCTTTGGGCTGTCGGAACGTCACGTTACTTTTTGATGAAGAAAACATGCCAGGCAACATGAATATCAATAAAAAAATTGATAGATAAAATATGAATAAATAAAATTCGTTTTTGTTATTTTGACATAAAATATGGACCAAAGAAAATAAAAATACTAATATAAAATATTAGGTTATACTATGTTATATCTTCAATTCAGTTCAAATGAATAAGTAGATCTATTGTTTTGCTAAAATATTAAATAATATATATATTTTTTTAAATTGCACTTTCTATTTTTCTTACAACCTTGATTTAATAATAATTTTAAAATAATCACCTGATGAAGGAGCGTGACGGTTGGATGCTGTTGATGAGCGGATCCTGGTTGTAGGTGAACGGTAAGGGGGCGTGTCGCTCCACGGAGTCCACCGTCAACTTGACGGGCTGCGCCGACGGGACGGAGTGCGGCGGCGTCTTGCAGGTCAGCATGCTCGACGACAAACTGTGGGCGCCAAATTACACTTTTACATTTGGGTTAGGAACATCCTGAATTGTCAGCGGGCAAAATCATCTCTGCTTAAATCTTTTCGAAGCACCAAAATTGAATAGAATTTTCCTCACCTCTGGATCGTACAGGCTGCGTTGCCCACGGTAACCTCTTGTTTGTTACCGCTGTCCAGGAAAGAACCCGTGAGGGTCAGCATGGTGCCGCCGGACTTGGGCCCGAAGGTCGGGAAGATCTTGTGGATTATCGGATCCTAGAATCAGAGATTGACTTTTAAATCAAGTGACTTATGTTGAGACTTTTACAGTAGATTCCGATGACCTTTATGGAAGCCCGTCAATTCTCTTACCACAAAGGTGAAGGCGCCCTCCATGTGCGTGACCTTGTGTCCACTGGTGACCTTGACGGCGTGTCCCGACGGGGTGAAGTTCCCAGCGAAGACGGGGGAACACTGAATCTCAGTCCACCTAAAAAAAACACAACAACACCCCCCCAGAAGACACAAGACTTAGTATGCGCCTAATCCAATCAACATCATCACGTTCTGGAGGAATGCAACATTGAAAAACTGGCAAGCGTTTTTTTTTTTAATTGGTGGATTTGTTGAAAACAAGAGCAGAAAGTCAGGATGCTGATTTTTTTTCCCAGCAATTTTCCACTTAGTAGAGTCATGTGCTGAATGTGGAAATCGGGGATGGGACGGGGGGGGGATGGGATTCTGGGGGGGCTTCTTAACATTCTTTCTTTAACACACACAATAAGCTCCATTAAAGCTGATCCTATAGGACCCCTTTGTTGCATCCAGACACACACACACACACACACACAGACCTGTTGAGATTGTCCTGTCTGGGAAGTTTGCAGGGGTTGCCGGCCAGCTCTACGCTCACAAGCGACGCCTTGAAGCTCTCCGTCTTGTCGAAACCAAAGTTTTCACCGCAGATGGTCACCACGGTGGAGCCACGGAGCGGCCCGGATGACGGAGACACCTGAGGAAACATATTCCCATCATTCACCTTGGAACTCTTAACTCATTCAGTACCATCGACGGTTATAGACATCAACGTTATTAACTGGGTTGGCAGTGAATGAGTTAGGTGAAGTAGCGCTGATTCCAAAAGGGACCTAGTTGGGTTGAGGATTTGACCCGGCACGTTGGGGGTCAAGTTTTGGATCCAGCTAGAAGTGAAGTTTTGTCCAAATACAGTCAAATTTATCATTATTAATTTCTGGATAGCATCTTAAAAGGCTACAAAAGAAAGTCTCCAAATGTCAACATAAATCAGAAATGTTTGAGTTGGATGAGATTGGCTTGTGCAGGTGTTGCTAATGTTGTGTGTTTAATGTTAGATGCACATTCCGTCCCAGAAAAGAAGATGAAAAGTGTTTTCCCAAGTTTTTTTCACGGCTGTAAAGAAAGCAATGGCGTGTCCATCTTCACTTGGCGCGGACGACCCAAGAACAACAACGGCGTCGGCGGGGAAGCTCCATCTGAGCTGAAAGCGGGCCACGGAATACTACTTGATGGAATACTGTCCAAACACTTCCACAAGCGGCATTCCACACGCCGGTCATCTGAGACGATCGGGAACAGACTTTGTGACGGCATCACGCCGCTTCACAGCACTCAACACACATCAAACAGACAGCCAGTTTTTTTTTTTTGTGGTTGCCATGGTTATCTTGGTGCGTTATTTCTCCCTTGTGTTGCTTCTGAGCACAGGTATTTTTTTTTCTGAAGTCATTATGACTCCCAAGTGCAGGCTACTTCCTGTGGCGGTTACCTTGGTAACCACGGGAGCGCAGAAGTCCTGAGTCCAGACGGAAGGGGCGTGGCACTGGTGGGCTCGAGTACAGCGGCCGTCGCACCAACCGCACTCGGTCACCCGCGAGGACAGCAGACAGGAAGTGCAGGAGGTCAGCTGACCACAGCCCGGGCCAATCAGGGGCACTTTGGTGATCTTTTGGAAATTGTAAAAAACAGTTGCAACATTGGAAAATGGTGTCTCGACATCATCAGAACGTATTCGATTAATTTGGAAGCTCAATGACATCACCTTGTTCCCGGTGGCCACCAGCAGGGCTCCCCCTCCCCGGCCGTCGAGCAACGGCGTCGAGGACGTGACGGGTTGCGAGTCCAAGCGCAGGTTGACGTGCGGCGAGGCCAAGCGGGAGAAGCGAACCTGGAAGAGACACCAAAAGTTGCGCCTTAGAAACACACAAGCGCTCTCATGTGTGCTGTGTGTGTGACAAATACATTTACAGGAGGAATCTATTTAAAAGAAATATGTGGACAAAGATCTTATGTTGGGAACCGGCGACCTCTCGACCACCTGCGCTGGGCGCAAAACGACAAAAAGATGGCGAGAGTGTCGTTCATTGTTTGAAGCTGTCAGCTTTTGCTGTATTTCAGTTTCCTGCTCGCGCCGACTCCCCGCCACCGCGCTCAGGAAACATTTCTCCCTTCGGCTTCGCTCAGAGTCCACTGTGGGAATAACACAGCGGTCGCAGTGTTTGTTCGGCAAACATCAGCACCCCCCTCCGCGAGCCCCCCCCCCCCCCCCCCCCCCTCCTCCTAACCCGCCTAATACAATAAGCTGTAATTCACACCACCATTAACTCCTCCAGGCGGCCATTATTCTCACTGTTGCAAAAGCTAACGTTGAACCGCTGGGGAGGTTGCACGTTTGACAATGTGTGTGAGAATGAGGAAGTATGTAGACAATCGCATCCAGACAGAAACCCCCCCCTCCCCATCACACAAATCACCAACATAGTAAAGGTCCCAAACTTGACCCCTAAAATTCACTCACTAGCTAAATTTTTTTCTCACCCATAAATTGATCAAGATTGTCTTATTTTGTCGAAACGATGATCAGTCTGCTTAAAATATGAATAAAAAAAATATACTATTAGTAGTGATAATTTTAATATTGTCGATATTGTGCTGCACGTGTAACATTGTTATATTTTTGTCAAATTAATTTCATAATCCTGAAATAAGGTGACTATGATTTCCTTGTTGCAGTGTGGCTCTATGTGACTTAATTCCGATATTATTTGAGATGATATTAACAATACGTCGAGCGAAAGGTGAATGAGCTGACGTGTTGGCGAAGCACAAGCGAGCTGGGAAGTGGCGACAGCTGCATGGAAAATGGCGGGATGGCGTAGCCAATGAGAGAAGCTGCTGAGTTGCGGTGGGGTGCAAAGGGGGGGGGGTTCACGCTGATCGGCACGTTAATGGCCGAGCGGCGGTCTTCACCGACACGTTCCCTCGCACGACATTCCCAACTCAGCGAGGGTCTCGTGCAGCTGTTGCTGTGTGTTTTTCTCCAGCAGCTGTCCTTTCGAATGAAATGTCCATCTATGCCACGCAGGGGCAAAAGTATTGGGACAAACAAAGATGCAAAGATAAAATAATCAATCAGGGGTTATGTCGATTCCAAGCGGCTATATGAGCTCATTTTGGATATTTAGAAGGATTAATTTGATTTGGAATTAGAAGAACGTATACTTGACAAATATTTGACGCGGGTTTGCGAGAGCTTTTTTGTTTTGGTCATTGAGTGTGGGCGGGGCATGTCGGCAAGGTTGGCGGTGACAGTGTGGGAAAATTCAGGCCCCTAAGCCAGTTCCACTTGGCAACGTGAAATTTGTACGGCATGTCTATAATAAGTAGGTCCACAAAAAAAAAACATCTTAAGAAGTCAAGCCTGAAAAGACAGAGGAAGTCTGACATTTTGGTTAGAACTTCACTAATTATGCAACTTTTTTTTTCCTTCTTGAATATTTTGGAATTTCTGCCTCAGAGTCTAATTTCACTAAATTGGTCGTCAATTGCGAGCTGACCCACAAAAAAATGTCTGTAAAAGCGATGACTGAAAAGCAGGTGGCCATTTTGGTTGAGGCTAATTTGAAGAGACTCTTTACTTGGAATATTTGAAAGATTCCTCCCCTTAAGAACAAGTTTTATTTATGCTACATGATTTTCTGTTGTGTATTGTGAATTTTGCAGGTTTATCTACGATGAGTAGACCCACAAAAAAACTCTGAGAAGTCACGCTTAATCTTTCAAAGACAAACTTCTCCAAGAAATGTTTATCCTATTGCTAGGAACTGAAGCACATCCAAACAGATGGGCAGCACTGAACATTTCAGTTTTGGCCATTGCATGCAGCAAAAGTTTACGATTTGCCGTGCACGACTCGACTCCAACTTTAACAACAGTGACTTGTCCTTCCCGACTTAAATACGTTAAAACGCTGAAAGAAAGGCAGCAGGTGCGAACGGCAACAAACAGCTGCTCTTTGTGCACGCTACACGCCAACCATGGCGTGAGTAGCGCAACACGGCAGCCTCACCGAGCAGATGTCAAGCTGAGGCCTGTCATCCCTAAAAACTTTTTTTTTTCCAATGAAACACTTTCCAACTTGGAAAGTGAAGCCCCTGGAATGAAAAGCTTTCAATCAAATATGCTGAGCATTTGACCGTAGGACTTCTTGGAAATACTAACCCCCAGCAATGTCTTCTCCGGCCCTCGTAAACTCACGCCATAACGAGATGGGAACAGGTGTCTCCCTTCGGTCCAGATACATCAACCCAAGAACGAAAATTTTGACGGCGGTTCTTGCGGTCCAAACACACATTTACTAACAGTGATTCCAATTGGATCTTTTTACCACCCAGTACCTGAATGAGGCGTCCGTCGGCGGTACCCAAGAAGGCAACAGCGCGTCCGTGGACAGGTAGCACCTTGATGGAGGTCACCAGGGTTCCCGTGAGCTCCTTGTGCCAGTACTCCAGACGCTGGACAAACTGGGTCACCTGCAGGCGGTATTTGCCCTCCTTGCCCTCGTGGATGCCCTCGTGCGGGTCGCACTCGTCCGACGAGGTCTGCGTAGAGACGACGGGGATCAGACAAACATCTCAGCTTTGAAGATTAGTAACATCAAACTTTTTTAATCACTCACGTGCAAAAAGGAGTGAAGCACTGTTATTTTTTTTCCAGGCTCACACGTTGCTCTTTGACATTAAAGCCCGGCATATCATCTTACACCCGAATGGCTGCTGGTGTAAAAAAACGAAACCCAATCATGTTACCGTTGTAGTCGGAACAATAGCGACCGGTTAAGTGTGTGGTGTTCGATGTCTGACATGGGCGCCCCGCGGTGACGCGAACACGGTGACGGAACTTTGGACCGGCGCCATCAATCAAGTCACATGACAAACCTGAGAGAAATGTGAGATGCACAGGTGCAGTTTCACACACCGTGTGAAGTCCAGATTTACATTTGTGAATGCTTCATAAAAATGAAATATAAAAAGGACCAGTAAGCCATGTCATTTGGATTTTGCTGCAGGGTTGCCCGCCTAGCGTAGATCAAGGGTTCTTCTAGTACCTGTTACCCCCCCAACCATGCGTCGGTGCCGAGGTCATGATGCAGTGAAGCTGAGAAAACAAGCAAAGCTTTGGTGCGGTCAAGCGGTCAGGTCAAGGACCTTAAGAGCTCCCCTTGTGGGTCATTAATGATTAATGAAAGCCGAGGCCCACCGCTGAAGGCCATGACTAAACACAAAGAGATCAGAAAAGGGGGCGGGGGGCTTTCTACATCAAACTTTGGTTCTGTTCATTGCGTTTGTTGGACGCTCCAGCGGGCGCAGACACAACAAGAGGCTAGCGGGCCAAAGCCACGCTCTCAGACAAGTGGCACTCGCCGGGGGAGTGTTGCGGCCATTTCCCATGATGCATCACAATCCGGCACTCCGTTACGAGCGCAGCTTGATGAAAGACGAGCTAAGCGGGGCTTAGCGCAGCTCAGGAGGCCTCACACAACCTCCCCCCAATGTATGAAAGTAGATAGCTCTTAGTCTGATATTATATCACAAGGGCTAGTGGGTTGTAAAAAAAAAAAAAAAAAAGAAAACTTTTAATGTCTGGAGTGGACAACAATACGATTGATTTTCTCACACAAGATGGCCGTAAGTGGCCAAGGGGCCATGTCAGGGCTCAAGCAGCTTCTCATCCGTAATGTAAATCTTGACCTGTTGTCGGGTACTATTTCGAATGATAAAGTGCTAACAGGCTAACAGGTGTTATGCTAATATAGAGCAAGATAGCAACCTGAGTACGCCAAGTGCTAAAGCAGATCCAGGACTTTATATCTTGCCTTGTGGTTAGTTCTAACTGATCAAAAATGGATCAAATACAAATGTATGCTAACATACAACAAAAATGGCTCCCTGAGTAGCAAAAATACCAAAATAGATCCAAAAGGAACTGCTCTCTTGGCCCTGGAGGGCCACGACTTATATAACGAAAATGCTCAAATTTGAGAAACTATCTGTGGAAGATAGCAACGGGTGTAGCAGAGGCGCTAAAAATATCAATGCAGATTAGCATAGCTATAAAGAAAGATAGCTACGTAAACAAAAGTCCTAAGAATGAATCAAATGCTAAAATGCGTATATAGGTATGCCAAGGGTCTTGGACAAAAATAAAGTTAGTGCCAAAGGAACCCATGGTATGGGTGACCTTTGAACTGGGGACGAGTGAACTGGAGCGGTTGTTAGCTTGAGGGTGTGTGTGAAAGTGAAACAACAACACACGTCCATCTGCAACTCGACTCTCCGTGTTGTACATAAACATTTGTTGCGGCACGTGTGCCGCCATTGTCATCGCGCAAGGGTCAGCTGACAATGAGGCAACTGCGCCCTGCCCGATGGCGCCCATGCAATCCTCGGCGACCCAACTGTGGCCCAGAATCACGCGCAACGTGGCCTCCTGAAGATAGCAACGACCTTAGCCAAATGCTAATTTGAAGGATTTGGTGCGATCAAGCTTAATTACATGGCAACCGCTTGTTGCTAGGCAGAATTCAGAGAACACCACCACTTTTGCCCCATTAATTAGCCAGTTAAGCTATTTTATGTGTTAAATTGTACGTTAGTGAGCTAGCTCTACACCAAATGGTTGTTTTATATAAAATATCACTTTTGTTAGCGGAACGTGATGGATGTGTACGCCCTGTGGCGAAACGAAAGATGCTACAGTCCATCATCTCACGTCATCTCACGCCAGGAAATGGATCGCTAACATGTCGAACACAAATAAGGTGCGCCGTCATTTTTTATTCACGGTGCATGTGTAGGTGTACCTAATGAAGTGGTAGGTGAAGAATATTGTAGCTGCTGCAGGGACTCTTGGGTATTCCGGAACTTTTCCATTCGCATACTTTCCGACAGCACGGAAGCAAATGAACAATGTCAGCAGGTCACTGACAAAAAAAATGTGTTCTGCTTGGGATCTTCCTGAGGGCAGATCCATCAAACACTCCTCAGCCAAGTGCAATCCTTCATTTAGTCACTCATTCATTCATTAATCAGAGAAGCATATGATTGCCATTAGAAACATCTCGAAAAACTATCCCAGGTCCAAACGCTGGAGTTCTATTATGACAAGTCGGAACTACAGCAAAGAACCAATTGCCGGAATCAAGAGCCAGATCTCAGAACCACAAGCAAGATCCAGAAGATAGAACCGGCATCTAGAGCCAGAACATGTGGAGACCAGTTCCAGGACCGTGGGATACAAAACGAGCGGAATGGGTTGGGTCGTGTTCTTTGTCGGATTTTCAAATCTGTTTTTTTTTTTTTTTTTTTAAATCAAAACATGATTTGAGTTAGTTTTCATGTTTATAAAAGCATTTTTGTTTGTATTTTTCCTCATTAATGACATTTTATTTTAAATTTTAGTTATAAGCTTGGATCCTGCTTATGGAAACAAAGCCCAGAACCACTGAATGAGTTTTTGTTTTTGAATTTGTTTTCCTCCCAGACTTGTATATTTCCATAGGGTTGCTTGGAACTCATGTTTATGCAAATGAAGAGGGGGGCTCAACAAAATGCAAAACGTAAAACTGCTTTTTCTTTTGTGCGCTAGATTCTGGTGCTAACTTATCATGACAGAAAAAACAAACGTGTAAATAATTTGAAATTACAGCTGCACTTATATGTCTCTGTCCATTTTAATTACCCCCCCCCCCAAAAAAATGTTTAGTTATTTTAAAAAAAGCGCTACATAAATAGTTTGTCCTCTTGATAGGAACGTTTATCTTCTTTTTATTCTCTTGTTTGGGATGTACTGTGCCCAGTGTGCCTGTGTGCGTGTGCTACTTGAGAGTGCACACACAAACACACACACACACACAGAAGGGGTGCTGGCATTGTGCTGGGATTACGTTGGAATGAGATGTCTGCAGCAGATGTTTGCCGGACTGTCAAAACATGGACCCATGTGACCTGAGACCCTGAGACATCCCGAGCGGATTGGATCAGATAGCGGTCAAACTCATAGTATTTGAGATTTTGGCGATGATTCGAGTAATGTGATTGGTTGAAAGGTGACCACATCTAAAATTTCATCGCAAAACATAGTGGAAAGTGCATGAAGGAGATTAAAAGACGTGAAAAAATATCAGTGCTGCTTTAATTGCGGCTTCATCTTCATGGCAACATTTCCGTCATTTTCTCATGTCGTTTTTCCCACGTGTGTGTGCGTGCGTGCGTGCGTGCGTACAGCCATGCAAAGCTTTCAATTAGTAGTTGGAGGAGAAGCTCGGCGGCCAAAGGCCTGCACGCCGAGTTGGACTCTGTGATTAGAACGTTTTTCAAAGGGCAGGGAAGGACAGCCATCCCATGTCAGCGAGAGGACGACGTGATGGGGGGAAAAAAGCAAAAGATTGATTTCGTGTTGGAGTTATGGGTTAGTACCGTGTAGTATTTTATGTTGAACCACAAACAGTTAATCTTTTAATAAATAATCCTAATTGGTATCTCAAAACCCAAATTATAACCCCAAAACATTAACCTTCGTCTGGCTGCTGTTCATTTCCCAGCGAGGCCGACAGCTTGCAGCTTGACCGCTAAGCATGTTATCAAGGAGAACAAAGATAACGCATTTGCCCGTTTGTTCTTGGACAACACGAAAGAAAGCGAACACCCGGGTTTGATCATTAACCAAACAGAGACTGGTTGTCTGCTCATGTGGAAAAACAGCCGGGAAATGCCTGCGGACACGAGAAAATTGGAAAAAAAGTGTAGCGGAAGTGTCGAAAATGATCTTTTGAACAATGACGTCAACAGCTAACAATGGATCGGAGAAGCTGCGAGATCGGAGAAATTTGATTGGACGCTCATTGTTTTTCAACATTCTAAAAAGAGCCGCCGTAATAAAAAAAAAACTATTATGGATCAATAAGTGACACAACTTTATGGGTTAATCATTTCAGCCAAAATGGTGGCTCAAATGACAAACCCACAAAACAACCAAAACAGATGTGTTGTTTTGTAGTTTGATTTGACCCGAATCAAGTCGTGTCAGTCCCGAGTGGACCCATATTGGGTTAAAATATTTAAGTTACCCATGATCTTTTAGTTTCTATATTAGTCAAAAGCATCAGATTTCAAAAACTATGCCCTCTAGTGGCTATAAGCAGTATAGCGAAAAATCTGATTGGATGCTGATAAGCGCTTTAAATTTCCGACAATGCCAGGTTATCACGTTTCTCGTCTCGGATAAAAGGCTAAGACTTCGCACCGTTTTGTTTCGTTTATTGCGTAATGTCACATTCGCAGGAGCCGTTATTTTCCAGCATGCTACTGTAGCGTGACCCAAGATGGATGCTTGATGGGATGAGTGGAACAAAAGCAGGGACAGGACAGGGCAAGACGGGATAAGAACATTCATTCTTTTAGTGCCTGCCGACGAGCCGCCCGCACCGCTGCCCTGTCGTCAACGCTGGCACGGCACGTCGGGGCATGCTTGGATCCAAAACCAAAACGCCTTAGCAACAGAGCACCCCCCCACTTTTGCCCCACAGAAAGGAGCTTACGTCATCTAAACCTGCAAATTAGACATTGAGCTTATGTGCACCGCTGCTTTGAAGAAATTCGAGAATATTTACAGTTGAGAGGATAAAATTCTAAAATTTAGGGGGCATCATCATACTTAAGCAAACTAAGAGGTCATGGTTAGTCAGCAAAAGCAACTAAAACGCCTCATCAAATTTCCACGACTGATACACGCAATAAGTGGTGCACGCTTCGGGGTGAACGCACCCCCACGTAGGTTTTCCAGGTGTCCACGCGATGACTATAGCGCACTTAGCTTAGCTCATGAATGAGATAGCGTCTCAGCAAGGAGCACACCTGCTTTCCAGGCTTGCCATCCAAACTCAGAACTCTGTTGCGTAGACATACATATAAGACGAGTTTTTATTGTTTCGAGATTCCCTCGTGACTCTTTGAGGACCAAGAGGTGCAAGTTTTTGTGTCCAAATGTGGTGGCAACTCAGACATAGAATAAAAAAAAAGAAAGAATTAAATTAAATAAAATTGAAATAAATAAATGTCCCAATTTTCCATAGATATGCCTTTAAAAACCGTTCCCAAAAGTCCCCCCCCCCCCCCCAAAAAAAAAGAGGATCCACGTCCACATATGAGGTCAAAGCGCCGATCCGATTAGCATGGATCGGAAGAAAAAGCAGCAAATGCTGATTGCTTTTAAATTCAATCTACCGACTGATTGATCACACGGCGCCGCGCAAGCTAGCAGTGCCACTTTTTGAGCGACGGCCATTTTAATTTTGGCCGCCCCCGCTTTTCACGAACAAATAGACAACACATTGATTGCGCGCCGGGCGACCATCGTTTCTCATTATGAAAAAGACGCAAGCACGGTTGTGATGTATTGGACTGTCGTGGTTCCTAATTAAATGAAAAGCACATGAGGAATTTGAATACACATTTGGAGGCTTCACATTTGACACTACAAGCGCACAAGGTTTCATTCTTCATCACAACTCATGGAAATAAAAACTTGGAGTGACATTGGTGACTCTCCGAAAAGAATTAACATTTATTTGGTATGATTCTTTTACTTTTTTTTTTCTATTTATCATTGTCAGCAGATTTATATGGATAGTATAGTTTATTTTCACAATTGTATTTGTCTAGCTGGACTGTTGAAATATTCCCCCCCAAAAAAACATTATTTTTAATTTGTATTTTTTTAATAGTGTCTTTACATCTGCTGTTTTCATTCATTTGACCTTTTTTGCCTCCCGTTCATTTCAATGAAAGTTATGTTGCCCCACCATCCAGCAATGTGTGAGTCATCATTAAAAGCATCCCTCATGCCCTCGAATTAGGAGGTTCGCTGGCGTTGACAACCGCCACTTAAAAAACTTCAAAGATGCTCTTTCCTGCTGCGCTTTCAATGCTCGCCAGATTTCTACTGGGACGTTTTTTTCCACTTCGTCCGGCAAAAAAAAAAAAAGACCAAAATAAACTTGTGCGCGCTAGAGTGTTTCAACTGCAGACAAACGTAATGAATTTATGAGTCTGCTTATCATATCTGAGTCAAGCCTGACTACCTACCAGCTGCTCACCTGAAGGATCATAAACACAAATGATGTGTACTTGTGCCACCTTAAATAAAACTCAGGTACTTGGGCCAAAAGAAAAACAGAATTAAGCAAACTGAGTACTTGAAAAACAATTGCAGTCTATCTGTCCCTCTTTTCATCCGTCCATCACTCCAACCTGACATAAAACTTGATAAAAAGTCAAACAGGCCTCGCATTCAAAGCGCAATAAAAGCTTAATAAAAAAAAAAAAGAAGTTAACGGGACGTCGTTAAGGTGAGCTAGCAGAGCGGCAGGTGTTCAGTTTGCTTAAGAGGAACTTGGACGTAAAATCCAACCGTTGATATCCTTGTAATGTGTTTACGAGATGAGAGGGTGTTACCGAGGATGGCCTCCGGGGGCAAAACGTCAAAAGATGTCCTCGTTGAAGGCCACGCACTGATTAGAATAATACCCAAGAGTGCAATGTAGCAAAGAGCTGGACAGCTAACAAGTTAACGTAAAGTCTTCGCGTGATTATTGATCAAGTGTTTGATTGATTTGGGGGGTCGGGCGGCTGAAGGGTTGGGCCGTAAATGTCTACTGTAAATAAACAGCTTCGTCGATGATATTGGAATGCCCCCCCGGACCCTCACGACAGGGAGTCCTCCGGGTCACATGATCGATCCCGAAAGCAGCGGCGAGCTTTGGATGCAGTCTGTGATACTTTGTCCTAAAATGGACGCTTTATGTGAGCAAAGAAGCGGGTGGAAAAAAAGAAAAAAGAAAAAAGGCACCAGATAAGTGCACCAAATATGGTCGATAGAGCGAACGCCGTTGCACTTTGAACTGGCGCTTTCATCCATACACACGCATCTTAAGCGGAAAAATTCCTAAATTCCATTCGTGCGATCAAGGACGAGATCCCGGAAGATAAAACGGCTCTTAAAGGATTCGGGAGTCGTCTTGGGAAGCACATAAATAAGCATTAAAAAAAAATAACAGCAGATGACGATGGACCTCATTTGCATCCATTTTGAATCACAACATTTCCATACTGCAGCAGCAACTTTGAAGCTTTTAAGAACACTTTGCATCAAGCATGCACGTCTTGGAATTGTCAAATCATATGAAAGCCCGACTGTCAACAAGTATCTCAATTTCTCCATCCATCAATCCATCCATTGCTAGGGCGGCCATTTTGATAACAACGCGTTGCGGGTCACTCACCACGTTGTAGCAGGCCTTGCCGTCGGAACCGGTGAAGTGGTACGGGTCCACCGTGTTGCACTTCTGCATGTACATGCGGAACATGTTGTTCAGGTGCTTGATGCTCATGACGCACACGGCCGAGTTGGCGGTGGGCTCGTTGGAATCGGGCTTGCCGCGGGCGAAGGCGGCAAAGAGCACGTCGTCGCCCTCCTCCACCTCCCCAAAAAAAATCAGGGCGAATTTCAATGACAAAAACAAATGTGAGCACACGCAGAGAACTTACAAAGCTACAATCAATACCTTCAGATGGCGCTGCAGCTCCACATCGTCGCCCACCTTGGTCACGTGTGCCGCCTGCAGCAGGTTGAACACTTTGTCATCTTGGGCCGAGCGCCGCCGCCGCTTGTCGGTGCTGATACACTCCAGCGGCATCTCCACGTAGCGGCGGATGACCAAATCCGAGGAGCACATCCTCACGATGCGGGTGTGGAACGCCGGCGAGTCGCGGCTCACTTGCTGCACAGTCAGGAAGTACGTGAAGGGCCCGCTGTGGAAGGAGTGAACGTAGCGCAGGTAGTATTTCCCTCGCAGTGACGGGATCAGATCCATGTGAGACAAGCTGGAGAAGAAGGTGAACCCGTCCTGGCTGGTCTTCATCTTCCTCAAGGAGATAGTGCGAGGCCGGGCGGCAACCTCGGCCGGCTTTCCCGAATCGGGAATCTCGGAATTGCCGGCGAAAAACACGATGATGTTGCTCTCCACGCTGAGCACCTGCGAGCCCGACGGGCCGGCCACCACGTCGGCGTCGGCCGGCATCCCCTTGCCCGGGCTGACCTTGTTAGCGAAGCAGTAAACCTGTTCGTTCACGGTCTTGGGACTGTTGTCCTCGTCCAGCACGTGGCGGCGACAGACGCCGTTGTCTGCCGAGCCGCAGCTGTACAAGCCTTTGTCGTACATCTTCTCCACCACCAGGGCTAAATTGCGGTTGTCCACCTCGCCGCCGGCGCCGCCGGACCCGCAGGTCTCATTGGCGTGCAGCGGCCCCGTGCGGTACTCGGAGAGCTTGGTCAGGTTGGGCGCCAGAGCGTAGATCCGGTTGACGGCGCCCACGTAGACAACGCCGTCCAGCGTCACCATGTTCTGGACGGGGAAGTCGGCAGTGAACGTTTGGAGACGGTGGTCCGATGAAAGGTTGACCTTGGATGACTCGGAGGGCCCGTTGCACTGGCCTTTGGCGCCGGGCGACCACAGGGACCACCACAACACCAAAACCACGTGCAGCGTTTGCAGGAAGCACAGGCTCATCCTGAAGACAAACCACAAACAAGTTAGTGGTACACACAAAAAAAAGCAAAGTGGAGAGCGAAAAGCACCACTAAAAAAAAAGTGGAAAAAAACTGGATGGCAGAAATGATTGGAACTTTAAAACAGTGAAACACAACAGCAAGACACAAAATGGAAAACAAGAAAAATTATAACAAAAAAGTTAGACACACAAAGTACGAGAAGTTAAATCCAAGACAACACAAAAAGTGAAGCAGAAAGATCAGAACCAAAAAAAAATTGGATTACAAAAAACCCCACTATTAAAACTGTGGGACAAACATAAAAACAGAACATAAATAAATTAATGGCCGACAAGTGGAAAGAAAAATGTGGACTGCAAAAAAAATAGAATGCTAAAAATGTAAAAGGGCACAAAGTGGAACACAAAAAGTGGGCCACCAAAAAGTAGAACACACCACCCAAAAAAATAAAAAAGGAGCATAAAAGCAACCAAAGCAAAAGAAAATGGAACAAGTGAACAATAAATGTGATGGTGCACGTCAACATTTCGACTTTGCTGTGTTTTGTGTGAAACTCACTAAACTTGAGGATGCCATCATTTTTAGAACGCAGCTATTTTGCAGGGACCTTTGTGTGAAAGGGGTTCTAAGACAGCGAGGCCTCCGGGGAGCATTACGATAAACTCAATTAAAAGCAGAGGCGGGACGGACCCTGGTGGGACATGATAAATCACCCGGCGACTCAATAGCGGCACGTGGGGTGGGTGAAAGGCGAGGTGGGGGGGGGGGGGGGCAGTCTTTGCGGTGCTACTGTAGAATTTGCAAAATGCTGGTTGAGCTTGATGTGGCTGTGACACATGCAGTGGTGTGACAGGCATCAAAACAAGAGTAGCTTTACATGAGGGATGCAGATGAACTCTGTCACGATAAATAGGGGCCCCATGTGGGAGTGGGATGGGGGGGTTATTATAAGCCCCTTTGATTTGACTAAAATATTGAAATGTCAAGTGTATGTGAACACACTATGAAAATCATGAAGTCCATTTAGGGGAAAGGCAGAGGGTCCACTGACAAAACCAGACGAGTGATTATTAAAAATAATACTAAAATATTAAACAAAATAAAAAAATATTTGTACCAAAAAAGTTTTAATTAAGATGAAACGCATCTTTTAATTTATATAGTAGATACTTTATGTATAGAGAAGGTCAGGAGTAGGGGGAATGGATAAAAATACTCTTTATAAACAGAATCCACAAACTCCTTTTGACATTGACAACATAAATTTTGTTGTGGGCAACTTTGACGCACAGAGAAGATCACACAGGAGAGGAATCACTTTGACTGCTAAAGCGTGAATGAATAATGGTATGGTCATAAAAAATGTGTGTGGGGTGCACCTGCAAAAAAAACACACAATGGTAGTAAAGTAAAAGCACAAAAGATGTGAAAAAGTTGCGAATTGAAGAGGAAAGTGAGTCATGCAGAGTACACACACACACATGCACTTGCATGGCAAGCAAAGGCGCACGCACACACACGCGCGAGCAGACAAAGCCAAGTCAACAACACGTTGATTGTATTCTAGCCACTCAAAACACCATAAAGTTTATTATTAAATATAATAATTAAACGTAATGCGGCGGTTTGGGCTCACCTGTTCGGCGGAGTTCAAATCATACTCCACGCAAGAAAGTTCTCCAAATTAGTCCAAACAGAAGTAAAGGCAAGTCAACTTCTCCTCTTCTTCTTCTTCTTCTCCTTTTTTTTGGTGATAAATACAAACAAAAACAGTTGACTTGGCGTGTGAGAAGAGAGCGCAGATGCGTGCGCGCAGCCGATACGATGCTGCCGCTTTGCCGCTCCGTTGCGTGCGCGCTCGCCTCCCACCGCACGCGTGGCTACAAGCCACGCCCACGGTGTCGTGACGTCAGTAGGTGCACCTCTGTTGTTTGTCTGCTCAGGTGAAACTTTTTTTTTTGTCTCTCTCGACTACTTTTTAGTCAGTTTCTTGTATTTGGTTTCACTATAAAACGTTTCCTCAAATCTTTTTTTACAGTTTTATCTAATAAAATGACCATGATCAACATTGAGTACCACTAATTCGTTCTATTCCACATCCCCTCCAAATGTTTTAATGTTTTTAATGAGGAAAAACTACAATACTATTTTATATTGTATAAAAAACATACAGTGGTAACATAGTACAATAAAGTGCAAAGAATCAGAGGTGTTGCAACAGTTTAAAAATTGTGAAACGTTTGAATTCGTGCATCCAAGCGGATTATGATGACTCACCAATAGTTCAGTAGCAGTGTATGCCAGATTTGTCTTTTTAAATTACCCGTGAAGCAAGTTGTACTTGGCAATTTCACATTAGGTAAACAAGTGTCTCATCAGTAGACTCAGGATTTTTTTTTTTCAAAAATTCTTGCCTGGAAAAAAACCCCAAGTCTGCCATTTTATTTTAAAACGGCCATGTTGACTTCATTTATAGTTATAGAGATTTTGCCCCAAAGCCAGTTGTACTTAGCAACATAAAATTTGGTAGACATGTTCATCATGAGTTGACCCACAAAAAAGTCTCAAGAAGCCTTACCCGAAAAAACGCACAAAGTCACCCATTCTAATTTGAAGTGGCCATTTTTAAACTGGCAAACTTGTCCTACATATTTTGCCCGATTACGCCGCAGCTCGGTTGAGCGTTAAACGCTACAAGTTAACGTGAAGCGCGGAGACAGTGATTTTCATTTCCTCTGCACCTGACTCCTCCATCCACAAACTGAGTCACACGTGGAGCGAAGACTCGCTGAGCCGTAAATAACAAACTGCGTGGCCGCGGAGCGTCGTGAATCACGGCCAAACATTCCTTTGTGCCATTTCCTGAAAGAAAGCAGGACAGCGACACACACACACAGTCACACACACAGTCACACACACAGTCACAGTCACACAAACCCACCTACAGTCTCCACAATGGAAATGGTGATGACTATGATCAACTGTCGAAATGATTGATGGTTGTCATCATTTCGTGTAAAAGCGATGACATCCCTAACCCAGTAGCTTCCTCTTTTTTTATGTTCACTGACATTCTTGAGATCCTCAAACACTACAAACAATCATTCATGCAGACAAAAAGATGACATGAATGAAAGCTGAAACAAGCATACAGAGGTTTTAGTTCAATGCGCCCCTAGTGGACGTGAACAGTGTTGTTGTTTTCCCCAACCACAATAGCTTTAGCGCCCATGCGGAGAGATAAGCATTATCTTAATTTAGTAATGTGAATATTTGCCTCTCAGCATTCCTAAATGTTAAGTTTAATGTTTACACTTGTCTCTCAGCGTCACACAGGTTAGTTTAGGTCAATCGATGTTAGCTAGTCAACAGTCTTGCTCCCTAGAGGACGACAAGTGCATCAGGGTCATCATTAGCGAGAGTGCTGAATGATTGAAAAGTCACTCCAGTGTCAAAACAAAACGTGTGTGCTGTTTTATGATAAGCTACGCTAACATTTAGCTCTGGATTAGCATGAGTTAGTTCAGCTGTGTTTGTTTACAACAACAACGATACCACCCTTAAAATACACAACTAGCCCGCTAAGCTAACACTGACAAAAACAACCTCACCTGCCCAGTGTCGCTATGCAACATATAATTAGAACATTTCTTTTGTGAGCAGACCCACAAAAAATTCTGAAAATGTCACGCCCAAAAGAATTTTTCGCCCCCAAGTTAGCGTACGTTAGCAAGATGAAATTTGAGAGATTTTGTCAACTTGCTAATAAATTTAAAGAAGGTAAACTAGACAAGTAGAGGCCAGCTTATTGTGAGGAATTTGAGTTTGTCAAAGTTTGAGTTTGTTGAGGCAAGAGAATAATTTATTAGTATTTTAGTTTATGTTGCCACACAATGGTGCAATCTAATTACTGGTGTTGCAGTGACAAGCCAAAACCTTTCATATCTTTCTAGTCAGTCTGATTAAAGAGGACAGTTTTGCTTGGCCTCGGGGCACACACACTTACACACAGGGGTGTGTCTACCCGTGTGTGTGTGTTTGTGTGCCCAATGGGTGTGTCTCTGTGGCTCTTGTGGCCATCAGCGTTGTTATGCTTCGGTGTGGAGCGGGGATGAAGGAGGACGACGAAATCGGAATGTAGAAAAGCTCATACTGTGGTTCTGGTTCTAGTTCTAATGTCGCAGCACGGCATCCTGCAACCGCAACACCTGCGACATGACAAACTATGCGCACGTTCTATTTTTTGTGCGTGCAGCTGGCCTGTCATAATAAACAACGCATGAGTCACATGTGTTGCAATGTACACAACAATTTACATGGCATGTGTTTTTAAGAAAATCACTATGTATGTAGAGCGAGACCAACCCGGGGTGTACCCGGCCTCCATCCAAAATCAGCTCTCATCGACTCCAGCTCACCTGCAAAACTAATGTGCTACAAAAAATGCATGCCTAGATATTCATGATCATGAAAAATCATACTATTTAACTAGCTTTTTTTTTTTTTCTTCCCATTTTCTCCGTCTCAGTCACAGGAAATCAAGTAAGACAATCATCCACGACAGGAAATGACTGGGCCTTACCACCTGCTCCGACTATGTCTACATCTGACAAGACGGACACTCCACCTCACCTTGCCTTACGCCGAGGATGTCGAATGAATGTCACAGTTTGGCTCATCTCGTGAAACATCTTCAACGTCCACGTGATGGATTGATTGCAGCCACCGCAGCGGATATCAGATGAGGACTGCATCATCCCTGAAAATAACATAATTTAGTGCTTGACACTATATGGACAAAAGTATTGAGACACGGCTGATTAATCAACCAAAAGACATTTGGGCTTCCAACTTCTTTACTTTTCCACCATTTGAGTGCAAGCCCCTAAAATAACTGTAATCTTAAGAAATTAGTTCAGTTGCTTTTCTAATTACTAGAACAACAACTCTTTGGTTTTGAATAAAACGATTTCCATACAGAAAGAACAACCCTGAAGCCAAAGTATTTTTGCATGAAAGAAACAGCAAAGTGGTTTTGGGGAAAATTATGGTCACAAACACGCTAAAACTTCAAAAGTCCCCAACAAGACACACAACACGATGTTACCATTTTAATTGTGGCTTTAGCTGAAACATGCTACCATCTAAACAACACGCAGCAGTTTGTCAAATATTGAAAATATTTTTTAAAAGTGGCTCTATGGTGTTTACTCCCACTCCCACATAAATTTCAGTGTTAAACTATGCAAAAACACAAATTATTACCTTTTGTATACTTAAACTAAACGCTGTTTTTTTGCCTTAGGAAAGTTCGCTTACCTAAATGCTAATAAAGAATGCAAAACGCCACAAGCATACCAACGGCTACAGCATCAATAGTTACGATTTTAAATATTTGAACATACAAATGCATACACACAGTTCTCCGTGTTGCAAAATATGACTCACTGTAATATCATTCAACTCCCGCCATGAATGGGCGTTCTCGTTTTTGACAGCAGCTGGAAACTTCTTTCTCTCTTAACTTTATTTTTGTTTGCATAACTGTATTATACTGCCTCCCAGTGGCGAGATTGCAGCGTTCACGTTCGGCTCCAATGGAGTTTGTATTTATCAGTTTTATCCACCAGAGGGTAGTGTTTCATCATACAAGATTATCATCGCGTCAATGAAGGGTGACACCACAAGGGGGCGCAAATACCCCATAGAAACACCTAAACCGCTGTAAACTATAAAACATCCAATCAAATTATCCTTGTCACGCACAGGCTTCCGTGGATTTAATTAAGATTCTTTTTGAAGAATTATAAAAAGTATGTTAGTACTTATATGATGGTTTTAACCGTGATATTTTTGGCACCTTGATTTAGGCATTTTGACAGAATTTTTTTCCCACTAAATAATTCATAATATAAAGTGTAATATCTTCTAATGTTCAAGTTTCGTTCTATATTTTGTTATTTAAAAAAAAGGCTTTCAACATTTTCTCATTCGCTTTCCTAAAAGGAAGAAACTTTGATGTCAACAGACACACAAGTGATCATATTCAACTTTAATGTGCACAGCGTGATATTGTACAAGTAAAGGCAAGAAAGGGGGAAAAAAAAACTTTATATATAAAAATATCACCTTTTGAGTCGCCTGTGAAGGAAACAAAAACAGCAGGTACACTGAAGGAGAGGAAAAGCGTGCAAACGTGAAAAGAACCCTCCCCTCGCGGAATAGAGGCCCACATTAAGTTTACAAATGGTGACACAACAAAAGCACATTGCATAAGCTTTTTACTAACTTGAAAAAATGTTAGTTCTTCACAAAAAATGAGAACACACCAATCACAACACAACTTTCTTTCATTTGTGATTCATAAAGAAACGTACGTGTACAAGTCTTTACAAGACATCGGTCGTCACCGAGCTAGCTAGCACGCTAGCAGGTTGTGCTAAGCAAAAAAAATAAACAGACGATAGCTGGCAGTGACATTAAGTTTTATTGCATATTCTTCACGTTGATACGCAATAATGGAGAGTCTGAGTCCAAAGTCTATGCGTGTATATGCTAGCTGCTAAGATTAGCCGCCTCAAGTTCACATCGTCAAACAGGAGGCTAAAAAAGGTGAATTGACATTTTTTTATACAAGACAAAGCGAGTGATTGAGCAGCAGGTAGCGTGTTGGTCTCGAGGGCGGCGGACGGCAAAAAAAAAAAAAAAAAAAAAAAAAAAAAGGGGGTGGCGGGTTCAGTGTGTCCGACTGCAGCAAAGCCAGGTCGGGGGAGGAGGTACTGGGGGTGGTATCAGAGGTCATGAGGGGGACAAAGGGATCAATGGTTGTTTGGTTTTGTGCGGCGTCGGCAGAATTCAGGTCACTGCCGAGCTAGCGCTACGACCAGCATCCCTCAATGAGCAAACATGAACAAGGTGAATGTCGATTTGTCTACATCCGGTACACACATAAGGACAATAAAAACCACAATTGTCTGAGTAAAAAAAGACACTCTGCTAGTTGTTAGCTGATCTGCTAAATCCTTAACAAGCCAAATTTCACACTGACACAACCATTGTGGCGCTCCACATTCAGATACAGTGATGACTTGACCTGCTAGTAGTGTTACACACCGGACACAAAAACCGGTTTACGCTGATTTTGTTCGGGTCGAAATCGAGATCAAAATCAGATCCTTAAGCCCGTTTCATATCGGCTTCCTGGCAAAGCTAGGACACAGCACCTTAAACGACTTGCTGCATTCAGATAATGAGATGTGTCGAAAGACTTCAAACATCTCATCTCGCCTAAATCTGGCTCCGATAGTCAGCGTGAAGGTTGCTTTCGTTGTGTGTACCAGGATTCGAATTGATCAAAACATGAAGGAAAGCTCTAAAACAAAAAATACCACCCCCCTCCCTGTCTCTTAGCTTGGAACGTCCAACCTGTAAAAATGTCCTATCAGACTCTGCCCCCACCTCCCCCGATATCTCCCCCCCTCCCCACCCAATCCCCATGAATCCTCCTCCAGATGGCGCCTACACCTCCTTCATGGTGGTGATCCGCACGCTGCTGAAACACTTGCCCATGGCCTCGAAAACCGGATCGAGGAAGGTGTGCACGAAGATGGAGAAGACGCGACTGACGCAGTGGATCTCGATCAGGTAGCTCTTGATGCAGGGCACCACCGCCCAGATGTGCACAAAGGACAGGATGGCGAAGAAGATACCCCACACCAGCGCCAGCGGGATGCCCACCAGCGCCGTCAGCAAGCGGTAGCACCAGTATTTGGTGACGGTGAATGTGGTGAAGCTGGCCTTCCACACGCCATCGAAGCTGTACGTGCCCGCTGGTTCGGCGATCACGTCCACAAAGTCCACCTGAGGAATTGAAAACCCAAGGTGACATAACAGCAAGATTTTCTTTAAGCCAAATGTTTTCTGGCTTTCTTATCACATTTGCAACGTAATCGTGTCATGGTGGGAACGCTGAAGGTCACGTTGAAGCGTCAACACAACACACACTCCCTATCGTCCCTCCCCGCTACTTCATGAGCGCACCGTCAATATTTATCCTTCTCAACCTTGGAGACCTCAGTGTTCTCATAGAGCAAGGTTTTACATGAACATTAGCATTTTGTAGCTAATGCTAAGGCAAATTAACAGTTTAATTTATAGTCACTTTCCAGAAGTGTACTGAAACTTTTGTATAAAAGTATCAGTACAGCATAATAAAACTTTAGAGCTCTTGTAGAAACACTTGAGTGTTTATTTGGAAATCTCGGTGAATCCTTGCTGCTGTATGTTCTCATTCTGGAGTTTTTAAGAAGACGGACTCGTGCACTATAACAAATAAAAAATACCGCATGAATAACAACATCTTAAAACTTCTTCTGAAGCTCAATTGAAGTCTCGTGGAAGCATGTGAACGGCCCCCGTCGCCCTGGCAACCGTGTCATTGCGGCCAAAACAAAAGTGACATGCTATTCTCAGAGCGCTATCTTCAAACAAAGTGAGACAGAAGCATGTTAATGGCTTTTCGTGTTGCTTTGAGGGGCTTCACACGTCACAGGAAGTGTCGGCTCTGGTCACATCCTGTTTCACAATAAAATTATGACAATTAACAATACAAAGCCATAAATTGTCTTGGCGCTATGCCTTTGGAAAAACTGCTAGCCGCTGTGCTAACTTTCTAAACATGGATGAATTTTCCGTAGTACTGGGGTCATGAGTAAAATGGAGTCTACCCCATTAAACTGGGTAAGAGGTGGGGTACCTGGACTGGTCGCCAGCCAATGTCAAGCTATTTTTAAACAAACAATGGACCTTGCTGAGCCTAGATTCAAACCCCGAATTTATGTGCTGCAAGGCAGATGCGCTGCAAACCATTGTTGCCATTTGGGCCGAGTTTAACCAGCAAATTCCACAATGAACAAGTGGCGGCCCGCCTCACAGATCTTCTATTGAACTCAAGCGGACGCTCTGGGCTATGGAAAGACCGCGTCGGAACGGAAAGTCACAAGCGAGTGAAGTCAAGCGGCCCGCGTGGTTCTGATGCAGCCCGCTGATTGAGACCAGCTGCGGAAGCCGAAGCTCCCTTCAATCACTGTATTTGCGTGTGTGTGTGAGAGTGTGCGTGAGTGTGTGTGCATGGCAGAGTTGAGTCAGTGACCTCAAATTGCCAAGCAACCACGGGGAAAACTTGACGCTCCCGTCCGGAGGGTGGGCGGCGAGCCCAAACGGTGTTCCTCGCCTCGGAATGCTTGACTGAAGGAATTCCTCTTGAATTATTTTTACATACAAAATGCAGAAGCATAGTAGCCTAGTGGTTAGCGTAGCTACCTCACACTTAAAAAATTCTGGGAATGAGTTGGCATTCTCCATGATTGCTAAATTCCAAAAACTGTTGTCCTTATGTGTCTGTCCAAATGTGTGATTGGTCGATTGGCTGGCGACCGATCCTGGGTGTACTGTGCCTCATTGGTTGTTTTGTATTGCATATAATTAAAGGCAGAGGGTAATGAAATGTTTCCACTGGGGATGTTAACATTGTGGGCGATTGTGGGGGAGGTTGGAGAGTATGACTCATTTGTCATCAGAGGCAGACAAAGATTTAACTTTACTTCTTATCGTGTCCACACGCAAACATGATGTGACAAATGTGTCTGTGTCTTTTATAATTCGTCGTCATTTTTGCTGCTTTCTTCCCGTTATAAAATCCTTTCAACGCGTCTTGTGACAAAGACCATGTGAAAGTTGACAAGATTTGATCATTCAATGTCCCTGCGCTACGGCGTTATTTCGCATGATGGCGATACAGAAAATTCACTTACTAATTAAAAAACACACCTATTTGCTGTTTTAGTTTGCTGCCATCTTGTGGATATTATAGGCAATTATAAACCTTGATTATTTACGGGGGCATCAATTACTTAGTCATGATGCAATTAATCATTCATTCATTTTTTTATTTTAAGCACAGCTTACTTACAAGCCACCTGACCAGACCCCGCCTCTTAAAGGTACATGCGCACACACGAATTACAACGCATACAGCATTTACTATACATTGGATGATGTTTTTTTTTTTTTGTGGGGTTAAAATGTGTTCAGAACCAATCAAAAGTTTAGAATCAACTTTAAAAAAATCTCACACACCCCTTTTCTTTTTGCATGATCTTTTGAGTGGGGTCTGGAATGTATCCAGTGTATTCATTGTAATGATAAAGCTGGTGTCCTGGTCACGTGGGATGGAGAGGAGAATGGAAATATTGCGGGGTGTGGCTATATAAAGATACAAGCCATGCTCACAATATGAGTATTTCCCAACTTTTACAAAGTTTTCACACACACACATATATGCACACTTCTCTCCTGCCATCTGACAACAGGTGGCGCCACTCCTCCACTCGCTTTTTTTTTTTTTTTTTTTTATTAGTCGTCGCAAAATTAAATTAAATAAACATTTCCACAGTAGGGGAAAACTACTGTGACAACAGGAAATTCGTCATTTTTTGCTCTAGACTCCGTTTAAAAACATAAAACTGCAAAACATCTCTTAATTACGGTGACGTCATCTAAAAAGTCCTCACCTTGACCACGTCGTCGTTGATGTGTTTGGGGTCTCGGTTGACCAGGTCGATCTCTTTGGTGTGCATGTCGTCCATCATGGACTTCTCGTTGAGGCTGTCGTTTTCCATGTCGCCGTCCTGCTGCTTGTTGTTGGGCTTGTAAATGTTGCCTTGCTTGCGGATGAAGGGCGAGTGCACAAACTCCTGCGCGAGACGGAGAGGGAGTGAGGAACGACGACGACGAGGAGGAGGAAGGAGTGAGAGAGCGCAGTGGAGTGGCTCCACGGGGTGGAGCGCAGCCACACCCCTCAAAACAGCCGCAAGGGGTCCTCACCACCCTCTCGCATGGGGTTTTGGGTACACATTGTCCGTGCGTAATTACGCACCGGGAAACACCTCCAGTGCGCCCAAACTAACTTTTAACCAGCGTGTAATGTATCCACTGTCTTTGACTACAGGGGCGATGGAACTTTTTTCCAGGAGAGACATTTTTCCAAGGACTCCCATCATTATCTTACCAACCATATAAACCACACAGCAAGTCCTTTGTGTCTATTACGCTATCGAGATTCCCAAATGGTTATACATATTGAACACTGAGCTTAAACAGAGTGGGAAAATGACTCAGTTGAAATATATTGTACATAAAAGTGGAATAAATTTATTTTAAATCCCCCTCAAATCTTCAACATTAAATGCAAATGTATTGTATTGAAAAGTAAGCCTACTACTTTATATAAAAGAAGTGTAGCCTAGATAAAAAGTAATAGGATAGCTTACCATACTTTGAGAATCACTAATCGAGACAGTATTAAAAAATAATCAAATTAAATATGGATGAAAAAAAAGACACGACTAATTTTGCACGCCAAAGTGTCCCAAAAGCACGTGACTAAAAAGTAGCGCGTGATAGCTACCAGTGTCACCAGTGTTAGTTGGAACGTGACGTCATCATCAGGCGTTCTTGTGTGTCTGTATGTGTGTATGCGAGCGAGCGACTTTAATTTAAGTTTTAAGCGTTTACAACGTGCGCAATATACGTCTTTTACGCACGGAAAGTCCATGCGCAAAAAAATCCACACAGGCGGTGAAATTTCGCACTGTGGTGCGAATGCACACGCGCCGCAGTTCCTTCACATTCAATCAGCTGGTGCGAGTGATCAGGGGGGGCAAACCAAAAAAATGCAGCGCAAAGACGCACCCATAACGCGCAACCACGATCCACTCCAATACAAACAATTCCCCAAAAAGCCCATTCATACCTCTTCTGGGTCTGTGTTCTTCGGTCCTCCTGCCATGATGTGGTCCTTCAAGCGACAAAATAGAAATCCGTCAGCCAGTAGGCGTGGAGCTCGATTGGGGAAAGAGGAGGTGTGTGTGCGTGGGGTTTCCCACGGTGATTTATTCCCGACCTTTTCCCCCCACCGAACGTGATTAGAATGGCATCGCAGGAAGCTTTGGAGGAGCTTTCAAGCTGCAGGAGGAACTGATGTGATCTGTGATGTCAAAAATCAGTGCGTGTGCGTGTGCGCGTGGAGGGTAAAAGGAGGTGTTGGTGTGCATGTGGCGTGGAATGAATTGCACGCAGTAGGCAGAATACAAGTGGCTTCTTGTCGAGCGAGAGGTGGGCGTTAATTGGGAGAGACAAGGTGTTTATATACGCGCGGTTCTGCACAAGCTTGATCAAGTGGCGCTAACACTTTGGCGCATGGACCAAATGTGGGTAGAAGAAATATGGCAGGAATAGATTCAAACTGCACAAGAGATGCATTCAAGAAAAAAACTCAATTTACTTGTACGTCAAATCAAGTTCTCCTTTGAAAAGACTCGGGGCTCAGGTAACAACCAATCATGGCTCAGCTTTCAAATGTCACATGACCATACTCAGCACACTAAAAGGTGAGCTGTGATCGACCCGAGCTCTGAATAATTTTCAGTTGGCATAATCAATATTATATATATATATATTTTAATTCTAGTCATAACATTAGAAGAAACAAATTGTTACGAAAAGGAGATCAAAATGAAACATTATCACAATAAAAACTATGTGAAAAATGTTCATTATGCTTACAATTAAGCAGTTCCATGGAATTGAATAGTGTGCATGACAAATAATTGACAAGAAGACATAGAATAAACATCTTTATTTATATTAGTTTGATATTCAGACAAAAAAAGCAGCTAGTGAACGTGCGACAAGCATGCATTTTCTTTCTCTTATATATATATACAACCAACATAGAATGACTGCGAATAAGGTCTCGCTCAGTTAGGAGACATCGTATTCACACAAGTATTGGGACACCCGGGCGGAATTTATTCGTCCATGTGTTGAACGTGGACGGAGGACAAGCTCTTGCCCAGGCTGCGGAAGAACGGCGTGACGAACGTGTCTGTCAGGCTCATCCACACCACCTGCAGCGACGGCAGCACCACCAGTAAACTCCGGATGCTCGGCATCACCAGCCTGTGAGATGCCCACAAATTCAAAACCGTTACGAAAGTCTCAAGTCGTAGCCTTCAAGTCTCATTCAAGTCTCGATTTACTGTGGGGAAAAAAAATCAAGCAAGTCCAGTTGAGTCACCACCAAATTTCAATCTAGTCAAGTTGGTTCACGCAAGTCACAACATATTAGTGACAATAAATGAATCATATCACAAAAATACATTATCTCTAATAATTCAATGAACATGTAAATATCTAAAAAATTAACAACCTCTTATCAATTAAATACAAAACCAACATCAAGTAAATATGTAACCGGCTATTGATGAGCTGATAGCTTAGCTTCACAGATCACGCAGCTAGCTTACTTGCTAGCAACGCCCGAAATGCACTTCCCGTCTCCTCGCGGGAACTTCCTGCCTCCAACATGGCCGCCAAGGGACCCAAGAATGTCCCACTCCAGTGTCGAATAGTGTTTTCCACTCTCCCTTCACTGTGGAATTTTTTTTTTGCCACATTTGCGCCAACTTTCCTAGAGCTCACATTTTTGCAGGTGACGACGAGTGTTCCCCATCAACAAGAGCTCTTCTTGGTTAGCTCGTTAGCTCATTAGCTCGCCGCCTAACAGTATCCAGGTGGCCCGCGTGATGATGTCATCAGTTGAAAAAGAAAAACACGATTCATGATTCTAATAGGTGTAGAGAGAGAATGGCTCAGTATTTTGCAATGTGACGTCATCTGTATAAATAGCTTGTGTCAATGTTTACTTTGGGAGCTTGAGCAAATATCCCATAATAGTCTGCTGGGCTCTTTAATGGTCACTTTCAATTCTGCGCTAACCCAAATGACCGTATGTAGTGCATTAGCATAGCATCAACTATCGTAAATTCCATAACTGTGTTAGTGCTTAGAGTTTTACAAATAGCTTTGTTTCATATTATTACAACTTTAAATCCTAACATTTTAAGAAAAATATTCAAACTTTATATTTGTACATAGATTTGTCACAGCGTGATGGCCCCCTTACCAGATGTGTATGAGGCTGAGGACAGCAAAGGCAAGTCCGAGGATGAAGGCGAGCGGCACGGCCAGCAGCGCCCCGAGAAGCCGGTAAAGGCCAAACTTGACCACCTCGAACATGGCATGGCTGCAAATCCACACCCGGTCCATGGTCCGAACCGACTCCGGCTCAGCAATGACGTCATCGAAGCCCACCTGACCGGAAAAAACAATATGGAGGACAAGGCAGAGAATGCTAATCTGATTTAAGCATAACGATGACTTGAAGATTTACATGTGCATATAATCATTCCTTTTTTTATTTTGTCAAATATTCTATTTCAAAACAATTTTTATAAATGTACATATGTACAAAGTATATGTACGTACAGTATATTCAGTATGTACAGTCAGTGCATTATAAAGTTTGAGGGGGAAAAAAAAAAATCATCACCCCTCGGCGATGACGTCATGGAAGCTCACCTGACCCGTCCCGACAACGAACTAAGTGATCGATCACGCAATTCTCCTTTTCCTTCCGCGTAGTGACTTGAAAACAATGGAAGGCTGGGTTCATGTTTGTTTAGTTGTTTTTTTTTACCTTGAGGTGCACGTTTACGTCGTCGGGGTCTCGGTCTTCGTGCGGGGACGCGAACACGTGACCCTTCCGTGACAGAATGGGCTCGATAGACCTGTTAAACTCGTCCTCGTCCATGATGATGCTCGTGTCCGACTTCTCCTTCTCCACACCCATGTCCCAGTTGGTGTTGGACTTCCAGTGGAGATTCGAGTGCGCCGTGAGCGAGCCGCTCCGCTCGTATGCAGTCGCAGCAGCAAAACAGAAGCAGGCATGCAAGCAGACAAGGCAGCACCCCGCCCCGCAGGCTGGAAAGCAGCGTGGAGTCGGCGGCGCCAAAACACGCGACTGTGCGTGTGCTGTCACTCAACGGCCACTAGTCGCTAACGTATTTACTTCTTAAAAAGTTTTTCTTAAGTAAGACTGGACGGTAGAACTTATTTTCTCGTTCATCTCCGCGTACAAAAAAAAAAAATCACTATCCCCACTACAATACAAATACAGTAATCCCTCGTTTAACGCGGATAATTGGTTCCAAAAATCCCTCGCGTTAAATGAAATCCGCGAAATACGGTCACCAACAAGAAGTACTGGGCAGGCTAACGAGTTAGCGGAAAGATGCTAATTCGCGATCGTGCTAACACGCGAAGACGTACTAAACGAACATTTGGAGCAATACTACATTGTCCTAAAGGTTAGACACATACGTCCTCAATTTATAAGTTTTATTTTGACTTTTAAATGTTTTTTAATTTGGAAAAAAAATCTGCGTTGTAGTGAAGCCGTGATAAACGAAACGTGAAGTAGCGAGGGATCACTTTTGTTGTCATGGCAACAGCATGATTGCTATCACGTGACCACACATTACCTCCGTAAAGTGTGTCACTTTGCATCTTATTTGTTTTTGCCGCATGCTTTCGTGGGCATACTACAATCGAGAACAATAGTGTGCGTGTATTGTTTTGGGGCGCAGAGAAATATGTGTGTGTTCGGGGGGGGGGGGGGATAAAAGTGGGCCACCATGCAGTGTGAGTGACAGCTAAGCAGAAATGCATCAACCAAACAGTCATCAGGTTCAAGCCAGCCAGCGGGAACAATAGAACACAATCCTGCTAGATTAACGCTCAAAACAAATTATGACACAACAGCATGTAAGGGAAGTGTGCATCTGAAGGCAGATTTGGAAAAGGCCATGTGAACTGTGACCTCATTCAGCACGACCTCCTGTTTTTTTTTTACGGCTTGGATGCAACTCGGTGCCGCAATGGCTTTTGATAGACTTGATGTCTAGCCAGTCAACCTTGGCAATGCCTTGGGTCAAGTCCCATGACTTAAATTTTCACAATAGCTCTAATTTCATCATGATTTGCTTCGCTGATGTTCCCTTGTTAGCCAAAATGCTAATATCAGATCACATAGATTACTCTGGATTTCAAAATAGTTTACGAAGATTTTATATTTCCTAGCCCCTGAAGTACATACTGACTCAAACAGGAAGTATGGTGCACTTGAAGGGACAAAAGACATCTAGAGCCATAATACATTGCGCCATCCGTATGTTATGTTAGCTTAGCATCTTGACTCATTTGTTTATGTAACTTGTGCGATGCTATTTCTCGTACAGAAATATTCAAAATGAGATTTTTGAATCTGCTATGGCTTGTTTGCACACCAAAGACGTTCTTGAGTTGACGTGCCATAACCCGTCTCATCAATCAGCCTATCAGTCACTCAGTCCTCATGGCCGCGGGACACGAGCGTTCATCTTCATCATCACCTTTTAAGATTATCTGATGGGCCACGCTCATAAATGTTTGTCCTAAAGAGCAATTATGACTTTTTATTATCTTGTGTTTGCTCTCGTTCTGCTGTTCTTGTTTTTTTCCAAACTTTTGGAGGCTCTTTGTGTTGCGTCAACACGATTATGAAACTAGATCATGGGGCCTGAATTTTTGGTGGTGTCACACTGTCTGGACATGCAATTCTGTAGCTTTGCCTCATTTTGAAGCTATTTAAGATACAATCTAGCAAGTGGAATAACACACATAGATTATATAATCATTTAAGTAATTGTGATTTTAGAATTTTCCAGAAATGTCTAAACCCAAAACTAAATGACACTTTAATAATAATAAATAATAATAATAATAATAATAATAATTTGAACACCCTCTAGCAGGCTACAACCCCTCAGAAATAAATAAATAATTAATTTACATATGTTTAGACCACATAAATCTACTGCTCACCAGTCAATACATTATTGAAATACTAATAATCGACTAATATTGACTTGAACTTCTCAGAATTTTATAGCCTGACTCACTGCATTCCTAATCCACACACACATGCTCACTTAAATACACACAGTTGCAGAAGACAGTTTAAAGATGTTCTTGTTCCTGCTTCAGTCACCCCAGGGCAGGCACAAGAATGCATGCAGGGCCTCGCTGGCTCTCTGACACAAATGTAACTCCACTGCATGTCATGTTACCCCCACATATATGTAATCCCCACATACAAAGTTAAAAAATACCCCCCCACACACACATACAAACACACCTACACACAGTAGTTTTCCACAGGACTCCCATCCAGGCCAGTGAATACTGCTTTCACTTATCCGTCTGGAATCGTCTCCAAGGAGCACAAAGCTTCTTTTTAGGCGCTACTAAAAATGTGAAAGTGCTTTTGAAGCTTACAGTGTCAAGAAGACGAAGGGCAAGTGTGCTCTAATGTAGGAAAATTATACCAGTGAGTCTTTTTTTCCCAACAAAATTGATCTTGAATAGGATATTGTTTGTGTTTTGGATTTTCTGATGGGTAACCATGGCAACGTTGTGCCAAGAATGTGATTCCCGTTAGCACGAGCTGGCGCTGAGGAATCTCCTGGTGAGGGAGTGGCGGCCATTTTCTCCTCCTCCTAGCAGGCCGCGGGGTCTCCCGGATCAAAACGTTCTGACTTGCTCTGTAATTTGGAGTCATCATTCTGCACTCACACACTCGCTTGCTCACATTTGTACACACACACACGTAGACAGCCTTATTAAAATACACCGTGACCGTCCCAATACTTTTGTCTACCCTGTTGGAATGTTTTTCTGACTTTCATGAGCTTCCACCATGGAGCTAATCTTGCTAGCGAGCAATATACAGTTTTGCAGACTTTCTGTGGAGATGTCCCAATACTTTTGTCAGTGCATAATTTCATCATCTTCAACATTTCTGAGTCAACAAATTCCACCATGTGTCACATTTGTCCAGCATTCCCACACTTGTATCTTGTGTTAATTCCTCAGTCGCTGAGGGAGTGTTTTATTATGGCGCTCCGGTCTCCAAGGAAGCGTCTCCAAGGTTTCCGTCCTGCCTGCTCGCTGCTCCTCCGCCTTATTTGGAGCGAGCGCTTCCTGAACGCTCGCCAGGAAAGTGTGCGTCCAGCGACTTGACCGGGGATGCTGGGAAGAAGGCGAGCGTGGAGAGGGAGCTTTTTATAGACCACGATGCATTGGAACGTGTTTGCGAGTCTAGGAAGAAGGGAACCACGAAGAAAAATTCTCATATAGGAATCAAAATGTGACTTTCATTATGTTTTAAGAAGTCACATTTTAACATGAAGTTCGAAACACTTTTTAGCGATTATCCGTCAACGGTTTTCACTGTTAGCATTTACTGTTAGCATTCGTGATGACTTTTCAGAGAGGGTCAGCCGGGGTCAGCGATAAGGCCTCCACTTGCAACAATGACAACAAAGCTCACACTTCCTGTTTGCTATAGCATCAATTACCCGGGCCATTAACGCAGGAAAAAAGCAAACACGTTACAGTCTCGTTATCGGACCCGCTACACACATCCTGGAAGCTGTACGTAATTCCTGCAGGGTGAGCTCATCATATCAAAAGGGTCCTGCTTTTATTTTATAGCCGTGGTGCTGATGTTTTCGGGAGCTCTTTAGAGGAGCTGATGACTTTAGAACAGAGTCAAGTGTAAGTTCAGAGGTCCTCCTCCTCCTCTGCCTCCTCGGCATGCTTGTAAGCAACATTCCTCGGAAAAGAGGAGGCAACCAGTCGGGAGGAGACCTCTCCCTTGTTGTTCTTAACTCAACGTGGGAGATCTGCTGGGTGGGTCAGCTAAACATCTGTCGAAGCACCTGCCTAATACTGAGCAGCACATAGCGGCGTACAGTTAAAAATCAAATAGTATACAGCAACCAAATAGTGAGCAGCATGGAAAGACATGACTTGACAGCTGCCAAATACTGAGCCAGAATCAGCAAAATAAAAGCACAAAGACCTCCACTTTCCTCTGTATTGATTTAAAAGCATGGACATCTCCACTTTCTCATGACTGACTCTACAAAATGATTATTTTGCACATTTCCCCCCCCAAAAAAAATAAAAGCACGAATATCTCCACTTTATAAAACGTGCTCCTGATGATTCGTCTCTTCCTGTATTTGGACACGGCACCTCTCTTGCATGAAGTGGTGTAAACTTTCATTGCTTCCTGTTCTTGAAAACTTCACTTAGATGCTCCATTTGTGTCCAAACACTAAACAGAGCTCTCCACTATTGGAAAACAGCCCTTAAACTCACAATTTCATGTTTTAACCACACTTTCGTTCTCTCTATTAACCCCAAAAAAAAAAAAAATCAATATGGTCGTCATGGTTCTTTCCTCTCAGTGACACACTCTTGCCATACGTACCTGTACATACCGATTATTTATTTAGTCTGTCAAACTTAATAGTAACACCAAAGTGATGTCACACACACAACCACACTCACACATGACACGCTGGAAAGATTGCTGTGATGTGGTTGCCATGGTGACAGAAGACAGATTACATCATAAATATTCATACAACTGGTGCAGTGATTTATGTGTTTCAAATTCATGGGAGTGGTAAAACTATTTTAAAAATCTTTCTTTATACAGTCTCTCTTCTGCTGCTGCTTTTAACTGTCCAGCTAATGTTTATTATTTTTCATCAAGGAAAAAGTTCAATGTTTCCGAGTCATCCATCAAAATGTTGCTAATCGCTGAACATTATTTGGAAATGAGTCACTGAGAATGAAATGAAGCATGATATCGTCCGCCGCAATTCTGCCCGCCTTGGAAACAGGGGGGAGAGTTTGTCAAAAGGGCCGAGAGGGAAACCCTCTCATCCCGAGGAATTCCTTCCAAAGCACATCAAGTAGTGCCTTGACGCACACGCTGGCTGACACACTCTCACATCTGCGCCACAAAGAGGGAAAAGCCTGGGCGAGGCCACGTGGAACATCCAATTCAGGGATTTCCTCACACACCCTCGTTCTTGTCGTGTCCCGAGCGTTGTGTGTATCCGGAGCCCTGGCGGGCCAGAACGACACCCCAGAGAGGGTCCTCCTGGCCTCGCTTAAAGAGGCGGGAATCAGCTGGCCGCTTCCGTCTATTGTTAGAGCGAGGAAAATAATATCCCCGACAAACATCCCAGCTGCTGAAAGCAAAAGGTAGGAATGTGGTGATGCTTGGGAAAAAGAAAAACGTCACAAGAACATCCTTTGCCACTGATGCTAAATATCCTAGCGTAGCATACAAATGCTTAATATCAATATGATGTAAAGTTTTTCGATTGAGATACTAAAAATCTAAAAAAAAAGTCACGATAAGGCAATTGTGTGATTTTTGATAATAACATCTGATCATCAATTGCAATGTCTAAACTGAAAATTGATATTTGAGGCTTGTATCAATAAAATTATCGGGATACTTAGCTAATTATACTGATACAGTCACCATATCGCGTCCTTTTCCTATCCTTAACAAAACAACACAATCAGCAGCAGATACGATATTACACCATATCGATGATGATATCAATATCAAAACACATTGATAACCCAAAAAATATCCAAATAAACAGCAACAGTATCTAACCGATATGATTTTTCGCTCTGTCTACAAGGGAAGAAAAATATTCTGAGAGCACCTGAGTGCTGGAATGTCCTGACAGGCCCCAAGGAAAATATCTGAAACAATGCGCGCAGATGAGAGACTTGGGCGGGGCTCACACACTTACACAATGGCAACACAGTACGCGTAAACACACACACACACACACACGCACATTCCTTGTGAAGCTCCGTGGAGCTGCTCTTTGTGAGTTGGCGGTATTTATTGGAGGTGTTCAAGAGGCCAGCTTGGAAACTGACATGAGGACTGAGCTTCCCGTTCATGCGCTTAAGACTTATTATCCTCGCTCGGAATGAGATGGGAACGTGTACGCTGCCATGTTGCACTCCTTATGTTCATCATTGGAAGTGGGTGGGGAGGGGAGGGGGGGGGGGTCAATTTATTTCAACCTACTTTGGTGGCAAAATTCCCTTGGTATGCCATCAGCAGCATCTGCTTCCTGTCATCGCTGTTTGCATCATCGTTGACATACAACACGCTAGCTCGCCGTACCACCTGGAGACGGGAAGGTAAAAGACGGCCAATGGGTGTGGCGGTAGGGGGGGGGTTCCTGGTGGGCTTGGGAAAGTCTTGGAGAAATTTTCCAGTGTTGAACTGGTTACGCCGTGACATCTCCGGATTAGCGGGAGTGAGCGAGTAGCACATTTTCCAAACAGTTTCCCTCCTTCCCTTTTCACAAGCGAGTGGAAAAAACTCTGGATGACTTCATCGGGAAGGTTGTTTTCCTGAAGCATAGCTTTCAACATTCGCAAGTGGGGGCAAAAGCTTTGTATGTTGGTGCTGGGCACATTTGGAAAGTGACAATGAAAGCCTTGTTTTACAAGGGATTTTCTATTTTTCTAATTTCGGAGTTGGTCAGATGGAAGCGCCGTTTGGGAATCACTTGACCAATTTGGCACACAATATTGTAATATTTGGATCATCTGGTTACTTGGTAATGATTAATCGGTTATCAGAATTTTATTATAATTGGCAACGGCCAAAAAAAAACAAAAGGCCCTCCTGACCCTAAAGTGAACCTTCGGTTTATGCTAACATTTGAAGATTAAGCTCGAATTGTTCTTTCATTTCTCATAAAAACAAAAACACACAAGTTAAGCGAGTGTTGTTTTTGCAACCGCGTTCCTAAAGGTTACAAAAACTAAACGGGACCACCATTGCGTCTGGCTGTAGGTATGATAGCGATGCTGCCAGGAGGAGGAAGAAGAGAAGCAAGAGCGGGTTGGACCGAAACTCAAAACACTTAAACCTGAGAAGCATGATGGGAATGAAGTAAACACACAAGTGACACTGTCACAAAAGCTAATAGCCATTGGACACCAGGGGGCGTTTACTTTAACACGTTCAGAAGCAGAAGTTACCAGGTTCAATGTGAACGTCAAAGTCGGTAACCGATCTTCAATGTCAGCTCCGTGTCAATTTGCGCTATCTCCATGTGGCCTCAATTCCCAGCTGACTCACTACCACTAGCGCCCTCTGCAGGAGACACTGATGCAAACCACTAAGAGAAGCTCAATCTGGTTCCAATGTTTGTAGGAGGAAACCTCCAGAAGGAAAGTTGTCATACCAGAAGCATCTCTTTGACCTGCTCCAGTTCACCTTTGACCTCAGCTTATCCCTGGTTACAAACTAATGAGTGCAAACGAGATAAGTTCCTCCTCCGCCTCCTCCTCTGTGCAGAAGTGTGCTAGCGCTTCCATGAGAGAGTCAGGAATGTGCGGAGTCCTTGTATGGTCATAAACATGGAGCACTGCCTTGGCCTTCTCAAGCTGCTGTATAACATTGTTCTCGTGAAGATGGTGGACGACCACGCCCAGCAAACAGACAGAACAATCACAGTAATTCATTTACTAATTGACAGTCAGGTGCTGCATCCAGATCATAAGAAGTCCAAAAAACGCCTGAGTGATTACAAGAGTTGGATTTACCCCATTTTGATTTAACCCCGCCCCCCCCCAAATGTTCCGTTGAAGGTTAAAATCCTACAAACATATCCCGTCCTACTTCCACACTCGCTGATAAATTCCATGAGTGGACGACGACGCCTCGTGACAAACGCTCACCTTACCTTTGACCTCTTGGAGGACGCCAGTGACAAAATCCACACTTCCAAGGTCCACTTCTCGCATGTAGGTGACACACGCGCATGCTATATTTATGTACTATTATCAATCTGTTGCATTTTGTGGAAATTTAGGGTGAGAAAGGGGTTAATGCCTCTGGCCTTTCATGCTTGGCGGAGGTAATGAGTCACGGCAAACAGCTGCATTGTATTTTCACAACACAATGGAAGCACTCATCACGGTCCAGCTGCTCACCGGCGTTGCCGTGAGGCAGAACCGCGCTCTCGCATTGTTACACACGCCGGCGAAGGTCCGCAAGCGCATCGTTTGATTGTGGGGAGTTTGAGGCTTGTGGAATTCTGCTGCACCCTTTTTCCAACTTTCCATGTTTGCCAGCGCTGCACACACAATAGCAGGAAGGGGAAACTTCATGGGAAGCGTGTGTGTGAGCGCGTGCGTGCAAAAAAGTACTGCAATACTTTTGCACATAAATAAATATCAAGTTTTAATGAAATGCAAACTTTCAATCACGTTTTGTGATTTATTTAATTTATTATTATATTTATAATTTAACCTAATTTATTTATGAACTTGTAAATTCTTACTTTGTTAGTATTATTACTCGAGGACAGGATTTGACTACCCATGCTGTACAGCCTGGAATATATAAATTAAATATAGAATATTTGAAAGCAAATCCTAAAAGCGTCCCTGGGTGGGCTCGAACCACCAACCTTTCGGTTAACAGCCGAACGCGCTAACCGATTGCGCCACAGAGACGTTGCGAGCGTTAACGACTACTTATGGCACATAGTGCAGTACAAAGGTCAAAGCAGCAAAGCCAAAATACGATTGTCAAAAGTTACAACCAATTATGTTTAAATTTAAATTTAATTATGAGGAAAATTGGTTTTGATAAGAGCAAGTCAGTCGGTTCACATTTGTTCAACAGGTGCGCTCGCATCAATGTGAATATAATAAAACAGTCAAAAGGTTATTTACGATCCCAGACTTTGCAGCGTGGAAGACAGAAGAAGGCAGAATATTTTGGTTTGAGAGTCGAACGTGGAGTAATTTGAATCATGCAAATTCTCTTTTCGCCTCTTAACGCAAATCCTCACGCAGCTCAATGCAAAACAAAACAGCAGTCTAACATCACAGTGATTTAAAAAAGTTCATGAAAAAACTATATTTTTATGGGTTTGAATTTGTTTTTGTTTTTTTGTCAGGCTAAGAATTATAAGTGAAACATTACATATTACGGTGTGGTTTATACTGAGAAATCATTTTTAAATAATGACTTTGTATATATTATTTAGGGAAAAACAACCCAGAACTAAATAATGAACAATATATTTAGAATAATAATATAAATTATAAACAAAAAAGTTTTGACACACACTATTTTGGTATTGAATAAAATGAGATAGTGTACCCACTGAGGTGGCAAATGTGTGTGTAAATAAAAGGAGTGGAGCTGCTACGTGGCTACCTGTCAAATCTCAATTCGACCGCGCCCACCAAACTCTTTCCTGCTTCGACCTCACAGACATGTTGGCAGTTCCGTTTGCTTCTTGCGTACACTGGCGCCTCCTGCAGGCAAATGGAGTAATTGCAGAGTCATTGAATTGGTTGACAAAGTGGTTGTCACGTTAGGTTTGAATGAAGGGGAAGTAGCCGTGAGGCCATCGGAGACAATGGCGTTCCTCGGGAGATGAAGCTTCCTGGAATTGTCAATAGTTTCCAACCTCAGGAGAAAAAAAAAAAGAAAAAGCTTCATGGCAATTTTTTCTACTCATAATAAACATGCCTACCAAATTTCATGTTTTGATTTAGTATACTGTACATGCTTCAAATTTCACACCAGAATCCATATATGGCAAATATTCAGTCAATAACTCATATTTTAATGAAAAAGCAGTTTTCAGTAGTTACATGGCTGAGACCTGAATAAAAAAAAAAAAAAGGTGCAGACTTTGAAGGCACTCGTACAAATGGCTTTCACCTCAACGCCGCGTCGCTATCTTAAATCCACGCCCGCCATTTTGACTCAGGCATCTAGGCGGGAGTGTTCTTCTTGCACTCAACGGAGCAAAACAACCGTCCCTGGGCCGCCATGAAACGTTGGCCCATCAGAACCTTGGCGCAGCCCGAGCACTTGAAGCATTTCGGGGCGGCGTGCCAGTGGTGCTCGCCGTAGGACACGCGCTGAGCCTCGGGCTCCACCGCCTCGCCGCACCCGGAACATTTCTGTAGACGACCGACAAACAACCTTGTCACGACCTAACAAAACTAGCTAACGAGAGACTTTCGGGAAAGAAAGCGTGACCGAGGTTGCGCCGTCTTACCACAGCGTAGTTTTTCATGTAGCAAGGCGTGCAGACGGGCTTGTCCTGCTCCATCACGTACGTCTCCCCGGCCAGAACCAGGTCGCAGTCGAAGCAGCAAAAATGTTTCAAGTGCCAGTTCTGGCCCTCGGCCTGCGTGTACTCATTACAGAAGATTAGCTGCGGAGGAAGAAAAGCGCTTAAGATGTTGATCAAGAACAATAAAATGAATGATACACACCATCTCTACGGATCTCACCTCGTCGCAGCCGCCGCAGCGCGGCTTCTCGCTGTCGCCGTAGTGACGACCGCAGTAGAGCTTCCCGCGCTTCCAGAAGTAGATCATGTCCACCAGCAGCTCGTTGCAGGTGCAGCACACGAAGCAGGCCGGGTGCCACAGCTTGTCGTAGCCGGCCCGTTCGGCGTACACGGCCGGGTCGCCCACCCGCATGGGCTGATTGCAGTGGCGGCATGACTGCAGGGTTTGGAGAGAAGATGATTTTTTTTTTCTTTCATTCAAATAAATTTCATTCAATTCCTCACGCCGGTTTGTTAAATGCAAGGAAACGTTGGCTAAGTGTTACTGAAAGATTAGTCGCTCTGGCGTGTCGCGTTCATTGTTGCGCCAAGAACAAAACCTTCCTTGGTGCCAAATAAGCACACAATGCACGTACGCCAAACCTCCGTCACCGGAATACTTTGATGTGACAATGGCGACTGCATATTAAAATCGACTTTTGACACAACGTTGCCAAATATGAACATTAGATTCCTTACGAAGCTTTGCTGAGCGGCTCCCGGGGCGCCCATGGCTCCAGCGGTGGTACCCACGGCAGCTCCAGCAGATGTGGAGCCTGGCCCTGTAATTCCAGCCGCCCCCTTGACACCCACTGCTCCCGGTCCAGCCGCTCCAGCAGCACCCGGGCCGCCCTGACCCGCCGCCGCCTGGATCAGAGCCATCTCCTCGGGCAGCCGCACGTCACCGATACCCAAGGCCTCGTCCTTGTACTTCCGCACAAACTGCTGCATCTGCTTGACTTCGGCCGGGCTCAGCTCGTGGCACTTGGTCGGGTCCTGGTCGTGCTCGGGCAGCTGGCGGGCCATCTGTTGGCGGCGGTAGGCGGCGCCTTCAGTGCCCGCCACGGGGCGTTTTTCTGGCGGGAGCAGCTCGATGTAGCGCACAGCCTGCGAGGAAAGGAAGCAAAAAAATAAATAAATCGACCAATCAGAGAAGAGGGACGTGAAAATATTTGAGAGCAAGATACGAGTGGAGACCAAACAACCAGCACAGAATGTTCAGCCCTTTTTAAAAAAAAAAAAAAAAAAAGCAGATTTCACTTCCACTATTAATCAATCAAATTCTTATTGATTACTTGGCGGATTTTGAAGGCTATGCCTCCAGAAAACTTACCACATATTTGTTAGCCACAGGGGGCGCCCATTCGTATGTGACAGACTTGAGAGGAGCTTCTTTGGCGAGAGGCACCACGTTGGCAGTGGTGGTATTGACAGAAACGCTCGGTGCGTTCGCCTTGACGAGGGCAACACCAGCCAGGCGTGGCTGGACGCCGCCGCCTGACGCCGTACCTCCCGAGGGTGCGGCAGACGGGACGGACGCCGTACCTCCCGAGGCTGCAGCAGACGG
The DNA here is from genome assembly GCF_024217435.2 of Syngnathus scovelli. Lineage (NCBI taxonomy): Eukaryota > Metazoa > Chordata > Actinopteri > Syngnathiformes > Syngnathidae > Syngnathus > Syngnathus scovelli. The sequence goes on from NC_090852.1 coordinate 17,051,991, forward strand.
GACGGAACCAGCAGCGGTGGTGTGAGGCACCGTTGCGGTGACGGAGGCAGGTAACACGGTTTGGGCGGAGCCCGGCAACACGATTTGGGCGGTGGCGGGGCCGCCCAGCGTGATGGTGACGGCGTTGCCGCGATACACGGGGACGCCGTCTGTCTTCAGCTTGGCAATGAGGCCGGTGTACTTGGTGTCCTCAAAGAGCTTCCCCACCTGCATGGACATTCAGGTAAATCAAAAAAGAGCAAGAGCAAAAAAGAAATAAAGAAATATGTATCTAAAATAGAGACGGAAATTTGCAAGTCTCCCAACCTTTTTGTTCTCCTCCGAGTTCATCTGCACATTGTGTTCCGCGAGACCGCACTTGCAGTTACGACAGATTTTTCTGCAACAGACAAAAATGGGCAAACGACTCAAAGTGTGTTTCCAAATTACAAATTAGTTGAATTCAAACTTGCAATTTTGGCAACGTCAGTAATTATGATCACCATTGTTTATGACTGCTATTACGTAGATGTGGGTTCACATGGTAATGATTATGGTTGAAGATGAAGACCAGTACGTAAGCATTGACTGAACCACTTAGCCAAGAGTAGATTCCTGACAAGTTAAGGCGCAAAAAAAAAAGAGAGCCTCTGCGTCGTGACATCATTCGAGCGTTGCCAATTAAATCTCCGAGCCACTGATCCCAGTCTAAGACCACACGCTGGGAATTTGCTGGAATCTTGCAAGTGACTCACTCTGTGAGTCAGTGTCTTGTGTTTAACAAAAGCGGCCTTGTCACTTAGGAATGAACTTCACTGCTGGACACTGTTTGCTCCTCAACAAGAAGGACAAGCTGCTTCATATTTCTTTTTGGATTTTTTTACCCCCCTCTGTGTTATTCTTTTAGCACGTGTTTACATTTTCCTGCGGTTAGTTTGTGAATCGGTGAGTTCAGGCTCGGGTGGACATTTAATCTTCTAAAGCGGCCATGTGTGGAAATGAAACAACTTTCGAGGGCCACGTGTAGAAAAGTAGGATGATACATTTCAGCTTTGGTGGAGTTCTCACCTCCAGAAATGAAGCTCAAAGCCTTCACATTTATCTTTACACTTGAGGCAGGCGGCGCCCGCACCAAACTCATGTCCCAGCGTCATCTGAAACATAAATAATACGTTAAGAAGACACTTCATTAGCTACGCAACATTGCTTTACGACCAATATGGCGAGTTTCTCAATAACGCTGACTCAGAAAAGCTCTTAATGTGTCACTTCCTCTTTTATGGATTTTCAACTGCAACACAAAAGATCACCGATCAACTTCACGCCTGTCAAAACATGCCAAGATGTTTGCGAGGGTGACCTCATTTGTGGGTGCAGATGCTGACATGCAACATCTGTTTGATGACACAAAGAAGAGCAAAGACAGCTATGGGGATGAGCTTTCAGTATTTATCGCCAGAGGGGATTATAATTTAGCAAACCCGTCTGGGTCATCTGGCAGGGCAACAAAACATCAGTTCATGCGTCTATGAACACACGAACAAATGGGACTGTCAGTGACAACAAAAAACCTACGAGGTTAAATCACTGCAAACTGAACCGGACCCATGTCATAAATGATCAATTTGGTTACGACTGACAAAAGCAAATCTAACATTCAATAAAGTTAAAAAAGTGACACGGTTTTATTAAAGGTGTAAAACTTATTAAGTGGAAAAACTTTTTGATTTTTTTGATAAGCGACCAGTGACGACCACCTGCAATGTGTCCTCCTATCGCACCTCTGCAGGGCGTTGACTCACCTTTTTCACTTCCTTCTCGATCTCCATGTTCGCTTCTCTCGGCTTCGAAAACACACTAACCGAACCGGGTGGACGCTGCTGGGAAAACTGTGACAAATTAACGGTAAATAGGAGACGATGAGACAGACTGGACACTACAAACAGACCGGTTTTGATGCCACTTTCGGTTCGGGAAGGGAGCCCGCTACGGACAACCGTCAGGTTATCACTGCTAAAGACAACATTTCTGGTGTTGATGGAAATAATAAGATGATTTAAAATACATTTACGACAAGTTATTCGATTGTTTCGGTTGTTTTACTATAATTCTGCATGACATACTAAAGTAATAGTTTTTTTTTCTTTAATAATTTGTGCCATCATTTTTATCATAGCAAAGCTTCACTGTTATTTTATTTTGAAATTGACCATGCTGTACTTCTTCATATTTCACGCTAGCTTTATAAGTCCGCGGGTCCCGTTCACTTTCACATATGTCCCAAGAGGCGCTGACAGATGTTCCTTCCGGCCAATAAGACGATGAAATGAAATCAGCCAATCGACGGTTAGAGAAGGCGGGCCCTCCGCCTGACAAAGGATAGGGGCAAATCTATCTACGTTGAACCCAATTGAACAGCACGCGAAGCGAAAATCAGAATCATTTCGCTAAATCAAGTCACCAAAACCAGTCACAGAGTGCTGAGGAATTTTAAGTTTTCAAAATTCCATAACATGATGATGTGGCAAGTTGGGTGTCTTCAGGTTGTGAAACAGCGCCCTCTGTGAGGCCACAGGTAGACATTACAATTTTGCAACTCGGGACATTTCCGGTGCTGTCCTTTTGGGTGCTTTTGTTGTTTTTCTGGGGATTTGGGTTAGTAAGAGATCATGTAGATGGGCAAAATTAGTAAATAATAAAAGTTGGGCTCGTCCGGGATTTGAACCCGGGACCTCTCGCACCCAAAGCGAGAATCATACCCCTAGACCAACGAGCCACAGTAGCTACTGAAAATCATTGCAAATATAACATTACAAATTCTGATTTGTGAACATTTAAAAAATACTGATATTTTCGTCATTTAGCAGTGATTCATAAAATAATACTTTGCTCTAACGACATTTTGTGTTAGCTTTATCGAGCTCGATTATCCATCCTCACGTTCTGCCTCTTCCGGGTCTGGTCCTGCCTCCTGTCTCCACGTGTTTGAGCTACTCTGCCATGGATCGTGAATCTGTTTAAAATCCACTTTGCCGCTTGACGGGGTTCAACAAGCTCATAAAATGGCATCTGAAGCCAAGCGACTCAAGGTTCGGTTTCGACAAATCAATTCGTTTATGTAATGCTGCAGTGAATGTACAGTAGATAGCTGTCGTGTGTACTTTACACGTGCTGTAGCGATAAATAGCTTATTAACTAGTACCGATACTACAGCTTAGTGTAGGTTAAGTCAAACCATTTGATAATATATTCTAAATAACAATAAACTTCCTGACATCATTTTATCTGACATTTAAAACGTGTGACCTATGCATAAATATGCGTATTTTTCCATCACAAAACTGTCACCTAATTAGCTACAAATATATATATTTTTAATTTTCCTCTTCCTACTGTGCAGGTGGACGATGATACTTCCCTGCAGGACTTCCTCCGGTGGTGCGACAGCGTAGATCTAGTGCTCAGCACAAAGGTACGTTCCTTTCCAGAGCAGAATCCTTAATTGGAGCAATCAAGTAAAAGAGCATTAAATAGTTTGTCACTATCGATCGCAGGTATAGTTGGACAAAAATGGCAAATATTGTAACTGTTGGATCATTTCAACTTCGTATGCAGGTGCGAGTGAGCAAAGAAGGTGTGGTGGCCGACTATGGGATGTTGGCTCAGGACGACATTGAGAAAGGTGAGGTGTTGTTCACCATCCCCAGATCGGCTCTTCTTCACCAAAGCACGACCCACGTCGCAGCCCTGCTGGAGCGAGGTAACTTCTCCAGCTTCCAATATTTCCCCCCTCCATCACATTTTTCTAACATATCTCTTTTTGTTCAGAGAAGTTCTCCTTGGAAAGCACCTCAGGCTGGGTGCCGCTCCTTCTCGCTCTGCTGTATGAATACACCACAGCGCAGTCCAAATGGAAACCCTACCTGTCATTATGGACCGACTTCAAGATGCTGGACCACCCCATGTTCTGGTGAGGGGGGAAACACAATTATATGAGGTCACAACTACAAGGTGTTAATGCTCCAATCAGGTCCAAAGAAGAGCGAGATGGACTCCTGAGGGGAACAGGTATACCAGAGGCAGTGGAGAAAGACCTGGATAACATTCAGAGGGAATACAAAGATGTGGTCCTGCCCTTCATTACCAAGCATCCAGACATGTGGAACACCAGCACGCACACTCTGGAGCTCTACATGCAGCTAGTGGCTTTTGTCATGGCCTACAGGTTAGTGAAACATACTTGAAAATTTTCTTCACGGCTTGTTTTGAACATTGGCAACAGAGAGCTTGAAGTCTTATTTCCTCCCTGTGTAGTTTCCAAGAGCCACAAGAAGAAGCGGATGATGATGATGAAGATGATGATGAGGGAAAGGCTCCCAATCCACCTATGATGGTTCCCATGGCTGATATGCTCAACCATGTTTCCAAGCACAATGCCAATCTGGAGTTTATGCCAGTAAAGACACACTTTAAAAAAATTTAAAGAAAGACATTATGCAATTTTTTTTGTCTTGCTTCTGCTTTTGTCAACTTCCCCTAAAGGTTTGCTTCCAAATATCTTCTCTGTTCACCCCCTCAGGACACGTTGAAGATGGTATGCGTGCGTCCCATCAAAAAAGGCGAGGAAGTGTTCAACACGTACGGACAAATGGCTAACTGGCAGCTGCTGCACATGTACGGCTTCACCCAGCCGCCTTCCGATAATACTGACGACACCGCCGACATCCCCGTCATCAACCTGTACAAAGCGGCCACGACAGGTTCATCTCGTGATCATTCCAAGCCAGATGGGGATCCACAACTGTTGGAGGAGATGTGGGAGTTGCTACGGGATAAAGGACCGTTTGTTTTCGGCAAACATGGCTGCCTCACCGACATGGAGTTGCACAGTGTGCTCAAGGTGATACACCTTAAATACCAAAATAGCATTTAGTATGGGAATTCCGAGTCGGAATACGTACCGATGTATGGTGGTTTTAGGTGCTGTGCATGTCCAGGGACGAGTTCTCCGAGTTGAAAGATAATGACGGATGGGAGGAGGACGAAGATGAGAAGATCATTTCTCAGGCATTCTCCAATGACGGGCTGTCTGGATTAAAGACCAAGTGGAAGTGGCTCATCCACGAAGCGGCGCGTCTGACCATGAGGGGCTACCCCGATGTGGACCAGGATAGAGTCCTGATGGAAGACCAGGTTTTGCTAGAGAGACTGAGCAGCAGGCAGAGGAAGGCACTGCATGTCAGATATGGACAGAAAAGCATCCTGGAAAAAGTCATGGAGCTCACAAAGACATGAAATAAACATTTTTCATTTGCAATGTCCATTAATTACAGTTTCATCATGTTTTTTTTTAACTATCTCAAATGCTTTAAACATTCATTTGACATTAAAACTATTTGAAAGTACAGCAGACTCCAACAAACTTTTTCAGTACCTATTCATGGATTCACTTTTTTATACTGTATATTTATGAGATAGGGGGAAAACTACTATTTTATAAACCCAAATAAGGCATTACAATCATGATTTGCAGTTTGAATGCTTTATTTTACTGTATGTACGCATACTGCAATTAATTAGCAAGAACTAAAGGCAAACTAGAAAGGACTACAAAATACACATGGACCAATACATTTACAAAACATTCAAAATGTTACAAAATGGTCTGTATTGGTCCTTCTGTTGTTCTTCAATTTGAATCTTTGTACAAATTGTCAAGATACAAGGTCAATCATTTTCACTTTGCACAATTTTACAAGCGCCCGGGAGAGAGAGACGTGTCAGCGCCAGCCGTCAGTAAACCATCAGTAAAGCATCTCGCCCAAAAAGCACCAACATCAGGCCCCTCCCCCGGGAGATTAAACTACATCTTCGGGTCCGCTTGAGGACAGAAAAAAAAATGAAACAAAAATAAAGCAAACATTTTTTTCTTCAATCGGTTTTAGCTTTCTGCCTGAGAGCAAACAAAGTGAGGGATGAAAAGGATTTGTGAGGGAACAAACCAAAAACTTTGGTAGAACGAAATTATGTTCAGATTTTTTTTTTTTCACATGTCAGTGTACAAATGTGACATGTCCCACCACTCTCCACCCCCCCATAATATTTACATCAAAGCATCAAAAAAAGTATTTAAACAGCATTTCTCACATCCATCATCTCCTTCCAGACTTAGCTCCAAAAGGGATCAACAAAAAAATGTAAATCTTCAGAACCAGGAGCAGTAGTCCTTAAGCCCACATTTCTCAACGGACTGTGGTTGCCAGTTTATCCAGTGCTGCCAACAGTGAAGGGGGAGGTGCATACGTGTGTGTGTGCTCTCTCTCTCTCTCTTTCTCTCTCGAGGGCTACGAGCTGCAACGTGAGCCAGGCTAGCTGGCGCCAGTTCCTTCCATCACCTGCTGGGCCTGCTTCTGACCCATGCAGCACTGAGCCACCGACTGGAACAACCTGACGAGGACAGGGAGACATTTTCACCATATCAAAGCCAACAGGAAATGGCTCGATTTGACAAACCCAACAGACCCAAAAAAAAAAAAAAAAAAAAAAAAAATTGGGGTGGACTGACAGTAGATTAAGATCCAATTGTTAGATTCAGCTAAACCCACTTTTCAATCTCAGGGGCACAGTGCACAAAGTCATGGCTCCAGAACTTGAAGGCGGGATTCTTGATGAGCTCGATGAAGGTGATGAGGAGACCCCACGGGTGAGGCCGGTTCACAATCAGCCTCTCCAAAAGGACCCTGTGCGAGACGAGCCGTGAACGCTGCTGAATTGGTTCGGTGACCAAAACGTGTTAAATCTACTCATAGATCAACTCGATTAATCCAAAGTAAATCGAAAGGCAATGAATCATTTCAAGCGATTGTCCCCACGCGTGAGCGAGTACACAAACTGACCTGGTGATCTGCTCCTGGATGGCCTCAGTGTTAGCCTCGGCAAAGAGATAGAGCATGGTGCAACTGAAATAATGCGTGTGGCTGTTTGGGTAGCGCAGCTGGTTGGCGATGGCGTTCAAGAACAAGTAACGTCCTGAAAAGCACAACGTACGCGTTCAGTGTCATCTTCAATATTGCTCAGTCATCTAGGCAAGTTACCCTCAGTGTCCAAATCCACAGCCAGGTTCTGGAAGATGTCCATGTGTGCAGAGTGGGTAATGGTGCTCATGGAGGGCGTGCTGCCCTTGTTGTGGATGTGCGCGATGGCCTGCGTGCCCACATACAACACCAAGGCGTTGATCAGCTGGATGTTGTAGCGGTTTCCTGGCTCGTTAGAAACCTGTCCGACCAAAATAAAAAATAAAAAAAAATCAGCTTTGCAATAACGTAATCCTTTAAAAAAAAAAAATGTACCTGTAGATTGCTGCGCAGCTCTGAGAGGAAAGTGACGGGTGAACGCGTTTTCAGATACGAGTCCAGATCCTTCTTGAACTGGGAAGGCATAACTGCTGTGAAGTTGGTGAGGATGCGAGGAGCGATGTTGATCTCACTCAGCATGTCCACCTGCACGTGACATCACAGACAAATAAGCATAATTGTGGGGAAGCTAAGTCCAATACTTTGTAAACCCCCGGCATGCATGGGTTCTCATTCTCTATTGTCTTGAGTGTGCGTATGAGCGCTTTCTACCTTGAGATTGGGTGTGAAAGGGTCGGGGAGCCTCATGTTGCGTGGAAAGGCACTCAGGATGAGGTTGCGCAGCTGAATGCAGTTGGGCGGGATCACGTCACAGAACCCATAATGGTAATCGCACAAGAACTCTGGGAAGTCGTGCAACAGGACCAGCAGTACCCTCAGTGTGCCCTGAAACAAGACAAAGTTTTAAATTATGGCTGGGGGGGGGGGGGGGGGGGGTGTTGAACACTGCAAGACATACCTTGTAGAGGATTTGCATAGGTTTGTTGAGCTCTACATTTCTAAGGAAAGGTGCCAGGTACTTGAAGAGATCAATGAGCAACTGCGCGTACATGGGCCAACCCTGCGGAGAGACGACAAAACATTTACACTCGCGTAACGTTCGGCGCGGTGCGTTCCTCTGCATTGTGACAACGCGCAAGGCAAACCTTCTGCTGTGGCGTGTGCGCAAGCATGCGGGCGATGAAGATGCGATGGGAGATCAGTTCGAGCCAAGCGTACACAAAACCCGGTGCCTTGGTGGGTCTCAGGATGTGGAAGGTGTTGCTAAAAGGATCAAATTTGGTCAAAAATCTCAGAAGGACCAGAACCTCCTTGCTAAGGCATCGGTCGACGCAGGTCCTACCAGAAGGCAGTGAGCGTCTGGAAGTTGATAGTCTCCAGGACGTGCTCAGGAGCGTTGAGTTCCAACAGCAACATGATGAAAATGCGGTGGTAGGGCAGCTGCTGGAATTCTGTCTGACGGACATCGTGATCCTGGATCAACACCCCAACGACGATTCCCAGCACCTAGTGGGAGAATGCGGAAGCTCGAGTTGAGAGGACTATACGGTAGTTTTTGTTCACCGGCAAGACATTTAGACCTATCAATGTTGTACCTTGTTGAGGAGGTTGATCTTGGTCACGGTGTTGGAAGCCTCTCCAGAATGTTTGACGAGCAGGGCTATGAGTCGAACAAAGGCGTCGAGGTTGTGGTAGCACTTTGCTCTGATGATGGCTGCGCTGGCCGCCGGGTTGTGCTGCTGTTCAGCCTGCGCGCGATAACTAATTTCCACACACATCTCAGTGCACAGCCTGAAGAAGCGCGTGATCAGGTCATCCGTCTTCAGAATACCCTGCTGGTGCATCTGAGTGGCGGAACGTCACAAACTTTTGAGACAAATCACAAACGTGGTGCTCTTCGCTTTTCAATGAGCTGCTGAGTACCTGGCCTACAAAAGCAGAGAATGCTTTGGTGCTGTCCCGGCCAGCGGCGGCTGAGTGGTACAAGTTGACCCATTCCCTCAAGAGATATTCGGCCTTTTCCCGCAGGCCAGGCGGATCATCGTACTCCGACGCTTGGGTGATCCCGGAGTGCATCATGAAGTTCGGCCCGCCGTGGGCCCGATCAATCATTGCCTCGTAGTTGGAGCGCACAACTTCCATCAACTGGGGAAGACTGGGGAAATATTCACAAACACTTTAGAAGACAAGACCTGACTGTGTTGTATTTTTCCAGAAGAAGAGAGTTCCAACTGTGTAATTTACCCTTCTGGCGCATTTGCTCGAGAGTGTGCGCAGGTCCTCATCAAAGTCTCAATGGTGTGGAAGAGGTCGGCTTCGGTGACGTGGCTGACGCTGCGCTCGTCCACAAGCAGCAGCTTCACTAACTGCATGGCAAACGCCACGGCCATGTAGTGAAGTCCGTTCTCCATCGACTGCAATGCAAACCACGACGGAAGAGTGTGAATCGAAACAGCCGCCACACACACCTTTTTGTTTCGTCGTTGGACAATTATATGCCGGATACCTGGGCCAGGTGCAGATCATACTGCTGCATATTCACAAGATGGTTTCGAATCAAAAGCTCCACCGCCTCGACATTGTACTTGTACTCATCCCGGCATTCAATGAGACACCTGTCAATCAACGACACGCAATTAGAAAAAGTGCTTTTCTAACCGCTAAGTTGATGAGACAGTCATCCCACTCATAACAAGGACTTCCTGTATTATGTAACTGAAATGACTCCGCACTCACCTGGTGATCTGTTTGTTGCACCACTGTGGTCCGTATGCACGTCCATCCTGGAGAGCTTTCAGAACCAACAGGTGACATTCTCTGTAGCGGAGCAGCAAGTCATTATCGGCCCCGCTGGTGGCATCCAGAAGACCTTCCACAGCCTGCCAAAGGAGCGCAAACATGGTTTTTACCAACGGAAAATAAAGGGACTGGGATAGAGAGCTTTAAGTCCTACCTTCTGCAGCAGTCCAAGCGCTGCAATACCATCCCTGGAGTTTCTTGCCAAGACCACAGCCTCCAGAAGGCTACGCAACGCTTGGGTCTGGGGATTCATGGAGAGCGCCTGAGGGATGGCGTGAAGATGCTGCTCCAAGTCTGCCATGCACTTGTCATAGATTTGGGCGACATCATCCGTGGCCCAAGCTTGTTGCTGTTGACAGAAGTAATTGCAATAAATAAAATACTGCTTTGTGACATTTTGTGTAAATTGACTTGACACACTTGGGACAAAACAAACAAGTCACCTTCATTGGTTGAGCAAGGAAACCGGTTGGTTGGGTAAGATCATTACTTGGCAAGAAACCCGGAACGTTTCTTGCAAACTCCTCGTACACAGCGAGCTGCTTTTGGTCGACTCCTCCCACCTACAAAACAAAGACGTTGTTTGACTCCGTACGGCAAGTGAACTGATATTAAAATCAATCATCTGTTGAGCTGATTTACCTTTAGTCTTATCTGCTCAGGCATACGTTCAGCCTGGTAAGTCAAAACAACTGGATCACAGTACCGACGCCCTTCTTGGCGCGCATGCTTCCTCAACTCGAATTCCTGCACGACAAGGGACACACAAGTTGATTATAAATGATACATATTATCCTACTGGTCACTGTACTGTCTAATGCAAGGGTGAATCTTTATTTTTTTCAATAAACATTTGGAATTTCTTTTGGATCTTGGATTGATAATGATCCACCTACTTTTGGCCCACCTTGTGTACTCAAAAGCAATATGTGGTAGAATTAATTTGTGGTTGGTGGTGAGACGCTAATGCACTGTGTTCAATCAATATTGAAGAACTGCCGGTTTTGATCAAAGCCAGAGCTAATCAATAGATGCTTAAATGTGACTTTTGCGAAGCCTCACCGTGGCGAGCCTTTTGTCCATTTCAGGGCCGGCCTTCTCTACAGCGGTCTTCTGAATAAAGCAACATGCCAGTTCACAGTTCTCCTGAGCAACCCTGGCTGCAGCTTCTTCCATCATTTCCCTCTGCTGGGGAGTCGGCGCCTGACAACAGGCGAAGAGAAAAAAAAAAAAACATTCATAATTTGTCAAAGAAAGCAGGCTGAACTATCAGAACGGATCCTACCCTCAGTGCAGCCGCAAAACTGTTCTTCAGATTTGCGGCAATGCTGACGAGCAGGGGCTCACGGCAGGTGATCATGGCCATGCCGGCCGTCAGGTTCCTCATCATGTGGTGGGCTGCCACGCGCATGCGGGACTCCTCTGAATCCAGGGCAAAGTCCTTCCGGATGATTTGCTCGCACGTCGTCATGGCGATTTTAATAGAGCGGTCAACCACGGGGTGCACGAGCTCTTGAACGGCACGCTCAACTGACTGCCTCACACACTGCTTCAATTGAGGATGGGCTTGTAGAAGAGGGATCTAAAGAAGGGGGGAAAAAAAGACGGTGAAGTTAATTAGTAGCAATTCACTTAAATTGATTAATTTCAAAACAAATGTATTGCAATTTTTTCCTGTCAATTTTGCATCTTCTTTAATGTATGAAAATTTAAATAACTATGTGACGACATCCTAAGTCTAGAATGATCCTACCTCCCGCAAGAAAAAACAATAAAAGAAATGTGTGTGTGTGTGTGTACTTGGACAAATTGAGCCACTACTTACGTTGGCATTTATATTAATGTGTGGTGCCAGGCCTGCCAAGGCATACACATTAATGTCGTGATAGCTGAACTGTGGGGTGGGGGGCCCCGTGGTTGTGCAAGGTGTGGTGGTGGTGGCAGCCACAGTGGAGGGTGGTGCTGGAAACGGAACAAAGTCTCCTGTTGGTCACAAAAAAAAGTCTGATTTAAAATCTGAAGAAAAAAATACACAGGTAAACACAAAATATGGAAACGTAGACTGACCTGATGTCGAAACTGGGAGCATTTCATCGGGAGGCTTCGCTTCTTTCTTTGGTGCCGAAAGCTGCTCCTCGAGACTCTTAAGCTTGTCCTTGTCCTTCAGCAGGTTTCCTGGCTTCAGGTCATTGATGTCCAGGGACAAGTTCTTGCAGAGAACTTCAATCTCAAATTTCAGGTTAAGCTGCAATGGAAGGCAAATGTCAGCATTTCTACAGTGTTCTCAGATGCCTGCCAATTAGTTTTAAAATCCCACCTTGAGGTCATGCTCTTGATGTAGCTCTGCAAGAACATTCATGATGGCCATGGTCCAAGGATTCTGGGGCCTGAACACCTACAAAGGTCAAAACAAACCATGAAGGTGCAGGCTCGGGCCACGACCATCTCAATCAATACTGCGGCTCACCATGCTTCGCAGGCTGGACTCCAAAACCTTAGCCACAAAGGGAACCACATAAAGTAGCTCCTGTTGGCCTTTCACATAGGCTTCCAGTAGCAGTGACTTAATTTCCAGATCCTGAAAAAACAATGCAAGGAAACACTGAGTCATCTTAAATTATGTGGGGTGGGGTGAAGCTATCTGAAAGTCCAACTGAGATCCCAAAGGACTAAAAAGGTTAAACATCTTACTGTATGGAGAATAGGTTTGTTTTTGGCCAGTGTAATCATCCCCAGCCAGTGACCCAGGTTCTTCAGCAATGAGCGATCGGAGAAATTGGCAGCGGCCTTGTCAGATGTCAACAAAACCTGAAAGGAGAACAAAAGGCAGCTTTTATAGTTGTAGGCCACACACTGTATTTCCACTAGAGTTCCCACGAATCTCCAACCTTGATGTTCCTGTAGGTCTCAGTGAGGACCATCTTGACAAACTCGGGATTCTTGAGTGTGTCCAGAAAGTTGGAGTAGAGACTGTGGAAATTGGGCTCAATGCTGACACGCTTCATCACCAGATACTGAGACACCCATGGCATGAACTCTTCTTTCACAGTCTCTTTCAATTCCTCTACCTAATTAAAAGAGAGAAATGATAACCGCTTAGCTTATTATAATCAATGACATCAATTGATATTTCCAGCCCTTGTTACTTACCTTTTGTGTCATGTTTGACTGAGAAAGGTTATTGAAGATGAACGCAATCTTCTCCTGGACATTCTCTGGAGGTTCTACAATCCTTTCCGTTTGGTCAGTGGCCACCAGTAGAGTGTCAATATTTGTAGTGTTTATGGAGGGCTGCGAGGGGGGGGATACAAAGTTGATCTTAGCTTACTTTACCAACAAGTATGTATATGTTGAGTCAAACTCACTGGCACGTCCTTCTTGAAGCTGCTGGGCGTTGGCCTTGTGATGGTAGTGGTCTTCGCGGCCGTGGTAGTGGTTGTCGTGGTCGTGACGAGGGTGCTCGTCTGTCCCGGCTGCGGCGCTTTTGGGATACCGGGTTGCTGCGATTGGGCTTGCACCTGTGCCAGCGCCAGACTGCCTGGGGTGGTGATAGAGCCTTGCATCTTCACCGGGGGGTCCCGTGACTGTTGGCCGTACTCAATATACTGCACACACAGGATATTGGAAAATGCAGAGCGTAGGATTTAATCTATCTTTCAGTAGTGCATCACCGCAGGCAATATTAGGGCAACAAGAAGGGCTGAACGATTTCAGGAAAAGAGCAAATTGCAATTGCTCGAAAGGGCCAGATGATATTCTATAAAATATTATCTTCTATACAATATTAACACATATAGTTGATGCAACAGATTCTGGGTCAGTCAGAAGTGCTGCAAAAAAACATGAAGCTTTACCAATCATGTGGTCGCGTTGACTGTCATCACATTTTTGATGAAAAAAATGATAAAATCGTTCAGCCCTGGCATCCAGATTTTGCTAAATTAAGGAAACCTTGTTACCTCTTGTAAATGGTGGGGGAACTGCAAAAAATGACCAATTGATGCAAGATGTTGACAATACTGGGGATAATCCTTCAATCTAAAACCACACAGGATTTTAACCATTTTAGTCAAACATGACACGGCAGCTGTCGAATGAATCAAAACAAAATTCAATACCTGTTTTTGAACCGGTCGAGAGCAGCAATTCCAAAGTAATACATTTTGGTGCCATACGGTTTTCTTAGGGCTTCAAGCACGTATCTGAGTGCAAGGCCGAGGGCCATGTAGGTGACGAGACCCTTTTCAATAATGCCGCCAAACAGGCAGGCTGTGATGTGCAGCTCCTTGTCCGGGTATTGCGGGAAGAAGCGGTACTCCTCAAACAAGTTCCGAAGCATACAATTGAACACTTCCCGCTCCCTGTTGATGTTGGAATCTTTGAACCTCTGCAGCATCTCTAGAACCTGGAGGTGGACAATTTTGCTCGGTGATTGGCAGCCATGTTACAATCCAGCCGCTTCTAGATCCTCTCAATGAAGAAGACTCAAATCATTTGGCTACGTACTTCATCCACAGACATCGTCGGGTGAGGTGGGTGGTTGTAGATGCGCTGGAAGTAACTGTTGGCTTCATCATCGATCTCCTTGCTAAAGTGCTGGTTTGCCTCAGGCCAAACCTGAGAAAGGTCAGCTGGGAGGAGAAGATCACAAAGTTAAGATGATGTACTGGAAGGTAGTGACTCCATAAAAGCAAAGCATGAGCCATGTAATTTATTCTTGCGTCTCAAATCACAAGTATACAGATGCATCTCAATGAATTATGAGACATGATATTACGCAACAGTGGAAGCACACTTGATATTTGAAATGAGTTTGAATATACTAATCTTGAGAGATTCAAAATTTGGGCATTTAATTAGGCCCATCATTCTAATTATAAAATAGTTACAATTTTCCTATGCATTTAATGAATCCATAGAATTCCAGGTTAACTTTTTTTATTTGAACTAGCAAATAAAATCCCCCCCACCCTTAATATTCTAATTTACTGAGACACACAGGTATACTTGCGTATTCAAGACTCTTAAAAAGCAAAAAAAAAACTAAAGTGGGGCTGTCAGCTTAAGCAGACAAGGAATGGAAGACTGGCCTGTATTTCCTCTACAAAGTATTTGAAAGCTTAAATGGCATTTCAGAGACAGATTTGATATGTCAACGATATAAGAAAGATGGTTCTTAATGCCATGATTGCCCAGACTACGATGTCCCTCTAAAATATAGATTTTCAAACATTGTCATTAGTTGCAGAGGAAATACAGTGCTGAGCAGCGCATGGCGAGGCTCTCAGTCACACCACTACCACCGCCACTTACAGGCCTTCATCTTACTCTGCTGGAAGGTAGGAGGGTTCAGGCTTGGTGTGCTCATCTTTCTGGTGCTGAATGGATCAGTGCTTCCTGCCGGCATTCCAAGACTAGAACCGATACCCGTGCCGATGCCTGAGCCCAAGGGACCTGGACGGAAACAGAGTCTGCTTTAAACTACAGCCTTTCTGAGTGTCGAAGGAGAAGTGTTTAAAATCAGGACATTACTTTCATTGTGCATATTCAAGAAAAAAACTTTTGGAAAAAGTACAGTACCAGAGTCCATACCAGGAAGCTGCGAGGACAAGCTGCCAATACCGCCAAATGGTGTGCTTGGATTGGTGTTTGAGAGAGGTGGAAATGCCTTTGCTGGCGACTGGGGATTACTGAAAGCCGAACTAAGGGAGGTGGGGAAACCCTGCATGCTCTGGGTGTGGGAGGTGGCCGTGGTGCCCAGATTCAAAGCGCCCATCCCAGTCAGAGGGTCCACCTACCGGAAGCAAGAGAAGGGATGTTGGATTGAGAATAGTTTGGCTAATACAGTGAAATACAGTTTATGTTGTTGGCGGATACCTGAACCGGGGAAATGGCATCCAGGCTGCTGGTGCTCGGGGCCCGTCCTTTCGGCATGACTCCAGGTGGTGGCTGCCGGGCTTTGTTCATAACATTGCTGCAGTTTGCAACCATGGTCAGGATGGTCTCCGACAGCTCTTGCGAAACATTCCTGAGCGATAGGTGAAACAAAAATTGCAGTTTGAAATGGTGCACTAAAAAAAAATAATCATTTAATGCCAGGAGCAAGCACAAATATCGAATAACAGGTGGGCACTCACCCAGCACAAGACTGAAGACAGGCCAGCATGGTGGCTAAGGTCTCTGGAGGCAACTGAGAGCTCTTAGGCTGATCCTTGTCTGGGGCCAGACCCCCCATAATGGATGGGCATCGCCGTTTCAGGAATGTGACGCAAGCTTGGATAAAAGGTTCCTGACCCAGAGAGAAAAAAAAAACAACACAAAATTACTTCCATACCGATCCCATCGAGTGCGTTTAAAACATTAACATTGAGACATACCCCGTGCTCTCTAATTTTGTCACTCAGCCATTTATCAAGTTTGAGGTATTCACGGCGAGAGGCAAGTGCAGCAAGGTCAATAACAAAGGCAAACGGAGTACCATTCAGCAGCATCGAGAGAGACTGGAGAACAAACAAAATACGGACAGAATGACAGGACGCCCACTAACATAACTGTCTCCCGTTAAATCAAACGAAACAAAACTGTTTACATATTAACTTTGTCATCAAATGTGTGTTGTGCTGTCTTGTTTTCAAATGTTTTTGGTGTGTTGTGACAAACCTTCAAGTCTTGGGCCACATCCAGGATGCGGGACAACTTGGCTTGGTCATACTGCTCACCTCTCATATACCACTCAGCCATTGAATGCATAATTAACTGACGGATGGACGGAGACTGTCCCTGAAAAGAAAAGGGAAAAAAAAAAAAAAAAACCATCAAATTTGGGTGCACAACCATGGTATAAAGACTTCAGCTGATTTGCGGGCATATTTTATAACCAACCTGTCCGTGCCAGGCATAGTGCAGAATGATAGCAGAGTTGGGGTGGTTGCCCAGAAAGATAGGCATTAGGGTAGAGATGAGCTCATGGCGCAGCGTATGCCAGGAGGTGGAGATCTGCAGCAACGCCATAACAAGCATATCCGGGCAGTGCTTGATGGGGAAGCTGAAGAGTTGCTTAACTTGCTCGTACTGGCCGACCTCTGATAGCCTCAGCAGGCTTTCCACCAAATCCAAACTTTTCCTGCGAGGAGTTCAGACGTTTCAGGCTCGTGTGTGTGTGGTCTGCAATTGGTTTGTGGCTTGTGTGTTCCATTATATTGGAAAATGAGAAACCTCAAAATGGACCAATTCCATACCATGTCGCAATCTCCCTGTTGTCATCCTCCGGTGGCGCTTTAAGGATGTCGATGGCTACTGTGTGGCAAGGGTAGTCGGCGAAGCAGAACACTTCAGGGCTCATTAGAGAGTGCTGAATGAATGATAACTGGAAAACAACATGGAACGGGTTTAGAGAGGTAGTCAAACATTTGACAAAAGTTATAGCCATTGGGTCTGCATTGACTTTACCATAAATTAACGTTACCTGTCCTTCTGCGTGTTTCCATGGCCGATATATGAGATCAACAGGGAAAACCTCCATGCCCAAACCCCGCTGAATGCCGTACACCACGATATTCAGGCCCTTACTATCCCGGATTAGGAATCCTGCGTGATCCAGTTCGTACGTCACCTCTTTGAAGTTCAGGTTTGGATTCTAAAGGATTGACAAGGGCAAAGTGAGTCGAGGCTGGAAGTGAAGTAAAATAAAGAAAAGGCATTTAAAAAAACACATACAACCACATTAAATAGATTTTTCTTTAGTATGACACACAACGTCTGTCCTGTGTGACGCCAGACATTAACAAGCCAGTGTTTCCAGCGAATCTGTGAATGTTTAACTAATGCCTGGAGCCACGCATGCAGGCACACCAGAGTTCTTTAATCCATTTTCTGCACAGTTCCGTCGTAATTATTGTAAAAGCGGAGAGTAAAATGTTTGATTTATACTTCAATTATTGGTTACTTTGGTCATGACTGACGGTGAGATGTCAGAATCAACTTGCTAGTTTATCACAATGCGCCTTCCTTTCTTTCGCACAGTATAAGAGCGTTGACGTACCACTTCTTTAACCACGTCGATGAGGACCTCAACATTCCAGGTGTGTGCCTGCGACCCGTCATTCTTATCCTTTCCGTCGCTCCAGATGCCACTTCCAGGTGCAGAAATTGACTACGAGAAGATACAAAAGACAAGCTGGAACGTATAGAAACAGTTTTGCTGTCAAACTGCATACAACCGAGTGAGTAACTCACCTGTAGGGGGATGCCATCAGTTAGGCCAGAGTGGGTGCGTGCCATCATGCCCAGGACCCTGGCAACCTGGCTGGCCGTCACCTCCCTCGCCCCATACTGGTGGATTATGTTTCTGCACTCGTCCAGACTGAGGAGAAAGTGCAAACAGGTCAGTACTGACAACGAAGGGGTGCACACACACCGACTCAAAGCCGAGAGCAAACATACCTGTTACAGAAGCCGTAGCCGACTTCCTGCATGAATTCCGCGAGAGAACTCTCCATTATGGTCTTGGCTAACTCTCCAGAGTCAGGCAGGATCCTATCCATGAGAATGTCCCGTTTTTCAGGGTACAACAGTGGTGCGAGCACCACAGGGCAGCGCTCCTGAGGGAAATCTGAAACCAACACAGATGACACTCAATCCAACTATTTGATATTAGGAGCTAGACACCCTAACCCTAACCCATAACAGTTGACCTGTGCGGACTGCAGGATTCAACTTACCTCGGCAAAGTGTCTTCAAGAAGACGTCAATCTGCTCTTGTCCAACCCCGCTGGCTCCCTTCTGGCCAAAGAGTAAATGGGAGAGCAGCAGGTGTAAGACCTCTATAGCGATGTCCTGGAAGCCACCTTCTTGGTTTCCGCCGAGATCTGCGTCGATGTATGACCGCAAGAGGTCGGGGAGCTTCTGCTTTATGAACTGCGCAGCTGAGCAGGTATTTAAAAAAAAAAAAACACACACATTAAAAGTCAGGACACGAATGAATATATGCATTTTTTTTTAATGAAGCACTCTTTCATCAAGTTCTATGCAGGTCTGCTTACCAAATCCCCGAAGGTCTGCGTTGTAGGAGTTGAGCAGTGCAAGGCCAAATATCACCTATAATGTAAAAGATAGCGAGTTAGTCCATTCCAGAACGTTTTGACGCATTACTTCATGCTAATTGTAGCAGTTGCCTTGAGTAGCTTACCTCTTGAACCTTGCTGAGCTTAAGAACTTTACTTAGTTGAGTGAATAAGTGGGCAGATGGTTTCAAACTCTGAAATAAACAAAAAAAAATCTAATTCTCATTTGCAACTGAACATAATGAGCTGTAAGAAACTTTTTTTTTTGCTTATGTATCTGCACTCATTGTATTTTAGGAAGTGTTAGGTGAAAATTGCTGGTGTACCTTTTGGTAGTGCAGCGGATTGTCGATGGCGTAGCACAGAGTCGAGATAAAGTTGGGCTTTGATATCAGCGACACGCACTCCTGGATCAGAAACTGTGTCTTGGGCAAGTTGGAAACAACATGCCAGGGAGGAAAGTGCAAAGACAAAAAAAAAGGCATATGAAGGGCTATAAAGAAAAATCTCAGAAATGCTTACAACTGAAACATTTACATTACTCTTCTATTCATGGTGACAGGCTGATAATAATAAGGTAAATAAAAAATAATACAGACGCACAGTCAATACAAATATTCAATGGGCTTTGATTTTGCTTCAAAAAAAAATTACCTGGTGAAAATCCTTGCCGCTGCTTTTACCATCGCCACTGAAATCCACATGTGAGAAAAGACAGCGAAGTAGATGCCTGTCTGCCTCAGGACCGTGACGATTAACAATCTGGAAAAAGGCCCATTAAGGCGAGTTAGCGTCACACCTTCACATGTTCCGCGACGTCATAGTAATTAAATAAAACAAAAACACTCACATGCTGTATTTCTTGCTGGCTGGCTCTGTAGTTTTTCTTTGTCAAATTGTCTACCAAATAGCTGATTTGAGACAAAGCCAGCGAGAGCGAGTCAAGATTCATTGCTGGTTGGGGCGGAAGCAGGCGGCCGAGCACGGCGCAAAATCACCATTATTCCCCTTTAGTCACTTCAGTGATAGATTACTTTTCCTCCCCCCCCCCAAAAGGTGTGAAAAAAATGGTGACGTCCAAATGAAATTTTCTGTTAGTGGCTTCCCGGTCCTTGATAGAGTCTTTCAGTTTAAAATAAGGTTCAGCATCTGCAACAAAGAGATCAAAAATTAGTAATGGCCACATTATTTACGAGATCAGTGTATACAACTAGCTGTATCATTTCTGTAAACATGATTGACATTTCTGCTTCCAAAGAAACCTCACAATTTATCTTTTTATTTAAAGAAACTCTTTGAAAATTCACGCCGACTTGGGTATTTTCATATACTTTCTGTAATCCCCTACGATACTTTTAAGTCACCATAAACCAAGCAGTAGCCACCGGTTGGTAGCTGGACAGAGAGTGAATTGACATGGGATTGAAAAATCGGGTGGAGGAAAGCATGTAAGGCCATTGTGGAACCGATACCACACAAAGCAAGATGGTAACCTTCATGATAAAGGTCCGTAACAGTACTGGCAGTAGTGATCAGTTGCTCACTCTTACATAAGGTGCTGTGACCAATTAAAGCGACAGATTTAAAAAAAAAAAAAAAAAAAAGTGTATATATTCATCAGTCAATGTCATAACATGGCTAAAAGGAAAGTAGTAATTGGTGTTTTTTACAGGATGGTGATATATGTGCATTTTTTCCAAAATTAAATCACCAGTAAGCCAATTATTTTTCAGGGTAAGGTTCATGAAAGTATAAAATAATTATCATAGTTTAGAGGTGAGTATTTAAGGCTCAATTTATCATTTATAAGAAATTTATATGTTCCTTCTCACGTCTGGTTTTGGTCCCAAATAGCCACAAACAGCAAGTGTTCACTATATTTACCAACTTCTTGTCATGCCAAAATAAGATAGGCTTTTTGAGGCCTGCGAGCATGACAGCTGGAAATATTCCCTTTAGCACATTTCAACATCCATCACTGTGACATTAACCAACTCGGGCACCTCTATCTGGAGGTGTGCGCCCCAAAGTTTGGTGGCTATCTAAAACAGGATGAGAACTTAACTCCCAAAACGAAGCTGCAGATCACTCGCGCTAGGCCTCAGATGAGCTAAAACAAAACGCAGAATCGATAGAACCGATTCCAGATAACGCTCCACTAACAAGGTGGTCCCGTGAAACAACAAACATCCAAACGTACACACAACAAACACGCGGAGACGCAGTAGTGTAGAGAGGAATAAACTAAAAAAACACACAGAGTGAAACAAAGGGCAAGTGCATGGACGGTAGCATAATGCTCCGCGCGAGCCATAAACAAGGAATCGAAACGTGGTTTGAAAAATATATCCAAGTGCCCCATTGCAATCAGAATTTAAAACGTATGATATAAACTCAAGTTAGTTGGCAACCCAATTCCCAATTCAGCATTCAAACGTGCTTTCTAGAAGTCAAGATTGTTTCCTAGTGTGGTCCACGGAGCACACCTAGCCGTCGAAGCTAACGTATAACTTAACCTGATTTACAGCCAACTAACATTACATTTAGAGCTCGTCTAAATCATTTGGCAATATTACGCAACATCAAAAATGGCTACCTGTATTTATAAATGCCTACTAATGTTACACATAGGGGAAATTAAGCTAACCCACAGTATAGCGCTTCTTCACGCTAATACTCAAGCTAACGTGCTAGATTCTGAGGCCCGAAACAAGGTTAGAATTGTTTGCTGCAAACTTTTGATTAAAAACCCAATTAATAAACAACCGAACTACGGGGGAGTGTTGTTGTAATGCACTATAGAGGTCTGGGTTAAAATCACGTCAGTAAGATGTAGAAACAAACCATATGGATCGGGTAAAGCTAGCATTAGCATTGCTAGCGCATTTCGAGTCCCGTCTAGTTTACGGAACTGCAATCACTACGAGCCAAGCGTTTTGTGCCCAACAAATGAACAGTGCCCCGACTCTAATTCTAGTATATTACAAAGTGGAGTTTGTACAATATATAGGTGCGTGACAAGAAGGAATGATCCATGAGTAACTGTCAAATTAAGCAATTTGATAACGTATGACAGCTGCTTTCCAGTAAATAGTCGCTCCCCGACCCTGGTGGCTAACCGTCCTGCTGATTTCAAATCGCTGCCGTAAGCGTTAGAATCACCATGAACCCGAGCTACCAAGGGATATGTCAGCAAATATTTATTCCGAAACTCACAGTGCTTCCACGAAAGTGATTCAGTGGCTCATTCCTCCTTCGTTCTCTCCAAACAAACTTGGGCGAAATGGAAGAGGGTCACGGCGCCTCCAAGTGCAGTTTGATTTTCAAAATAAAATGGCGACTGTCACCGTCGCGGCGCGCTCTCGCCGCAAGAAGAGTGCGCGAGCGTGCGCGCGCTGCACACGCACGCGAGATGCTCTCCTTGCACGTTCACCTGATAAGTGCGGCACTATTTGTTTTACCGATTAGATTAGATAGATGGATTCGATAGATTGATCTGGGCACGAGGCCTTTTATTTGGTGCAGCCTCTCATTTTATATTTATGTGTACTGTTTGTCCAATTCAATAAACTGCTAAAAGGACACACGTAACCATGGCTCTCCTTGCCCACATGCAAAAGCATTACAGTGACTTTATTGCACATTTTTTCCACTACATCTTATCTGAAGCTACCAATATTAAATACAAACAATAAAAAAGTACATTTTCTATAAATAACATATCCCCTTCATGAATTGTCAGTTTCCTTCCGTGTTTATTGGATCTTTTTGTCTGAAGCACTCTGAAGATTCTGAGGATTAAAAAGAATATGAAATAATTAGAAGAGTTAAGAATCAGGAGATTCATGTTTATTTACCTGGAGCTGATGATGCTCGCTTAGCAGTCGGTCGTATTCCTTGGCCAGACCTTTGGCCTGCCTGCCCATGGCCTCCATTTCAGTATGGGACTTTTGCACGGCTACACACAAGCAAGACTTCAAATAAGTTTTTTTTTTTTGCTAATAATGCAACAGATTTAGAGAAGCAGATACTTCCAATCCATGATCTTATTTCAGTCAATTATTTTTTTGTGAAAAGAACGTTTTGTGGCAAAAACTCACCCTCTTTTGCCACCTTCAGCTGACTGGACAGGCTCTCAACTTCAATCTTCAGCTGATGATTCTTTTCTGAAATGACCTTTTCCTCATCTGAGAGAGCCTGGGGACAATGATTACATTTACCAAAGTCATACTTTTCGATACAGTCCTATCATAAAATTGTGATTTCTTCTGACTTGTTTGAGTACACGGTTGTCCTCTTGATGTTTGTTGGCGGCTTTGGCAGCGCTCTCCATCTGTGCCTGAAGACCCGCATTGTTCTCCGCAGCAACAGCCACCTGGTTGATCAAGACGATGACCCGTCGCATGACACTGGAACATACATAAAATGCACAGATATGGCAAATAAAGCAATGTTTTTCAATGAGTTGTAGGAAATAACACTAACAGCCAGAGGAAGAGTGAGAAGCCTGAGATGTAGAGGTTCCTCTGCGCTCTGAAGAGCCTCATGTGAAGGTGGTCGAAGAGATTGGCGTTCACCTGAGCCTCTTGCATCGGTTCGGGGTTTGAGTACTTGTGTACCTCTCGAGCAGCATCTGAGAGGTGGATAAAATGTTAGACTCACATTTTGTAGTTGAGATGAACAACAGAGGTGTCCAGGTAGCTCACCGAGGAAAAGAACAATGAGAACCATGATCATGGTGAAGAAACACTTATTCCAATAAGGGGATAACCACCTCCATATTCTCCAACTGAATACCATGCGCCATCTGCAAAAATATTTTATATGTACTACTACAGTTACAATCTTTACAGAGCCTAAAACACAATTAAAAGAACTTTTTTTTTCACCATTAATGTGACCTATAATTTAACATATTAATTATTTACATGTATTGCAATTCTAGCACTAAACATACTTTTGTTTTCACTCCAAATATAATAGTAAACTTTATATTCTACCTCTGTGCTGATACGAAAGGTGCACACAGGATGATGTTGATCCCTATTTCGACATAGAGAAAGAAGGCCACGGCCGTCCACTGAAGGGTCATCTTGGTCTGTTTCCTAGGTCATAGGTCGAACGGGCACTTTTCTAAATAAGTCAAGAAGCAAAAAAAAAAAAACAATTTTGCGACAGAACTAGTAATTGGGTGTAGGCATGGCAGTCTTAAACTGATTGTGGAAATTTTGCTGACTTTTTAATGACCTTTGCACAAATAGTTGTCTTTTCAGTAAGTACAAAGAAGCTACTTCGTTCCAATTGCCGAGAAGACTAATCTAAGATCAAATAACTTGGCTTTGTTTCTTTTTTTTCTATTTATAGGTGCTTTTTTTCCCTCACCCGCCCACCAGTATTAAATTTCATTACCCAATTCAAAAGTGAGGAGACAGTAAGATATATTTCAATTAAACAAAGCAAGCAATAGATTACAAGGAGTTTGACTTACCAGAAGTTGCGTGAGCACAGCACATACAGAAAAGTCCATGCACACACACATTTGCACACATGCACGAACAGCAGCTGCATGTGTGCTACACAACAGTCGCATATGTCAATCACTTTAGGAGCACAAAATAGTTTCCTTCTGTGTCATTAATAAATCATTGGCCAAATTATGCTTATGGTCTTTAAAAAAAAAGTGTATTTGTGTTAGTATTTTATTCATATTTTACACTTGGGTAAAAAAAAAAAAACATTATTTTTATTTGGATTATAATGTAAACTGATTTCTTATTAAACATAATACTCATTTTTTTCAGTTCTTAAAGGTGTTAATTAATAACAATAGCAGTAGTACAAAAATCACTAAACAACAGCAAATGAAGCACAAAATGTATGGCGCAGCCATGTCCTCCACAAGAGAGTAAATTATATGGACCACAGCGACACTTACTGGTGAGGAAGCCCAATTACAGAATTACGTCACATTCTACATTCTCGGCCACCGTACCAATCGCGGAAGTAGGCGCGCCAATGGTTTTATCCAGGCGGCAAGAAAATAAACATTGACCCTCTTTCGTGGGTAACGTGACAATAAACATGGATGACGAATGGGAAGAGGAGGTACGTGATATTAGCAATGTAAATAAATGCCTTTAGATTTGAAAAATATAATTGTGTGGCCAGCACGTTAGTTTTTGTGAGGGTTTTAAGACACGCTTGCACATGCGTGCTGTCTACACCAAAACAGTTGTTCGCCTAACTGTTTTCTTGCGCTCCTCTCTGTGTTCTTTATTGCACTTTTTTGACTATTAGAACAATTAGGTTGGTCAATTTTGACAAATTTGATACTTGCCTGTGTCCAGGAGCAGATTGTTGTTGTCGAACTCTCTGGGATCATAAATAATGATGCTATGTTCAAGTCTCGGGGCACCTGCAAAATTCTGGTAAGTTTGGACTTTTGTGGGGGTTTTTTCGTTGTCTCCAAAAAGAAAAAACACCGTCTGTCACTGTGATTCTTAAATCAACTCATTTGTTTTGTCTGATAGGATATTGACAGTGATCAGCCAATGATGCAAGTGGGCCAGTATGTGTTTGCAGGTGAATATGAAGGTAAGAAGAAGTTTCACTGTTGTGGGATAGAACTTCAAACAAGTTTGTTAAGGACAAAAATAGCTTGTACCTTGTATTGGCTTTAGAAAGAAATTAATATGGTAAACAGACCATATGGCTACATGATCAAATGATCAAGATATGTAAAAAAGAAAAACTACAGCAGTTTTATTGTACATCTTCACACTTAACCAGCTACTGACAGACTTTCAAAGCAATCATTTATTTCCATTTTTTTTCTCCACCAATTTCCCATTCCAAAGATGCCATAGGAACATGCGTTCTTTTTGAGGAGGGAGAAGGCAAAGGTAAAGTCTCCACGCTAAATGTCTTCTCTGAATGATCATACTTGATCTTGATGTTTGTGCACGTCTACGGGAAAATAAGGCGGTGTACCTGAGCTGATGTACAAGTGTCAGACGGTGAAGAAACTCATGATGCAGCGGGTCTTCCTCAGCACGAAAAAAGAAAATGAAAGTGATGCAGGTAATAGATAACATTGCTGTGGAGTACAAAATCACAATATAACATTGTTTTTGTGTGGGCAGGTGCTGAAGGCATTAAGCAGGGCGAAGCAGTCTGCCAGTCGGTTGAAGAAACAAAACAGGAAGGATGCACACCAGACATGCAATGAAGATGTGTTTTGTTTTTATTGTCCATATTATTATTTAATGAACCAGGCGTTTTGACAATGTCATTTGTATTTTCCTACTTTGTGTCCCTGTCAATATGGAGTAGCTGCCCCTTTAAAAAATATTTTTAATATTTTCATTGACATTGTCACCCTGACAGTAAGCATTTTGCTTTTTTCATGTACATTCTGTGATTTGCAGTTTTTTTGTAGTTAATGTGTTTTGAAACATTATTGAATAAAAAAAATCCTACTTTGACTGTTGTACGTAATTGGAAACGTTGACTGAAAAGAAAAGATTGCCTTTGAGGACGTGGCGGTTTTTGGCCAATCCAATCAATGATGCTCACAGGATGTGGACCAATGAGCGAGCGACATGGCATCTGCGTCCTCGCAACGTCATTGGCTACTCGCCGTTCGCCCATCGGGGTGTGTTTCCTGGAGTCGACGGCCACATCGACGAACTTATCTCAAGACATCGGTAAGTCATCTTGAAATAAATTTGGACTCAATTAAAACACAAATGTCGTTTAATTTAAATACCGCCAGTATGTGTTACACAATATCCGGAGCAACTTTGCGTTACACGTAGTAAAATATGTTATAGAAATGTTGCGCTAAGCTAGCCGGTCAAATGTAGCATCAGCAAGTCCGTTTTGAATATAACGGTCACTCTTCTCCAATCATAATCAATCACTTGTTTACCAGTAACGTGTTTTATACGTTTAAAGATGTGCCACTTATTTTGTTATTTGTGTTACCTAAGCGTCGCATCTGCTTTGTGATTCACCAGTGTTTAATTTTCTATGTTTAAAGAGCGTGATTGACTTTAATCTGGCACTTAAAATAGTTCTTCTGTGATTTGGCATGATATAACTAAGTTGAAAGACTTCCATGAGAGTCAAACTAATGACACCATGTTTCATCATCCACAGTCAGCATACACTTGAGAAAATATTAATGCTCATCAGCTCCAGAGTATGAATTATGGAGATTAATACCTCAAATGACAATGGAGGTGTTTCACAGTGACATGAGGACACATTTTGTTTTCCTTCCCTTGCTAACAATGTCCTATTTCACCCACGCAGGTGCAGAGAGGGTTGCCGTGTCTACATGGGGAGGATGGAACTGCGGGCGTTTTTAATGTGCTTTGCACTCTGTGTGGTGTATGCCACCAGCAAGCCCACCGAGAAGAAGGAACGCGTCCATCACGACGACCCGCTCAGCAACCGGGAGCATGACGACGCAGAGAACTTTGACTACGACCACGAGGCTTTCTTGGGCCAGGAGGAGGCCAAGACTTTCGATCAGCTCACTCCTGAGGAGAGCAAGGAGCGACTCGGGTAAAGTTGTGCTCTTTCAGCATCATTTGACAGATTTAAATATTGCTACTATTACCCCCACGTTCTGTTTTTCATTGATCTGCTCTTGTGTTGTCTGCAGCATGCTTGTGGAGCGCATCGATGAAGACAAGAACGGTTTCGTGACAGAGGATGAGATGAAGAAGTGGATCAAGCACGCGCAAAAGAGGTGGATCTACGAGGACGTGGATCGCCAGTGGAAGACGCATGACCTTGATCAAGACGGCAAGGTGTCATGGGAGGAGTACAAGAACGCCACGTACGGATACATTCTCGGTAAGAACCTTCAGCCGCAGTTTGATAAAAATCCACCACCATGCCGCCAATTCTCAATCTTTGACCGCAGATGAACCCGAACCCGACGATGACTTCAGCTACAGACAGATGATGGTGCGGGATGAAAGGAGATTCAAAATGGCTGACCAGGACGGTGACCAGAAGGCCACCAAAGAAGAATTCACCGCCTTCATTCACCCCGAGGAGTTCGACCACATGAAGGACATCGTGGTGATCGTGAGTGATAACAACGCCCGGCAGGTAGCACACCGCTTTCATGGTAGCTGTTTGTTTACATTGCCCTGCCTCGTAGGAAACGATGGAAGACATCGACAAGAATGGAGATGGCCTAATTGACCTGGACGAGTACATTGGTAAGTTCTTCATCAAAATCAAAAGAGACACTTTGGGGTCTGAAAGCTGATTGAGGGCGACACAAGAAGGACCTGACCATGGTGGTGTTCCCCTTCACAGGTGATATGTACAACGAGGAAGGCACCACCGAGCCCGAGTGGGTGAAGACGGAGAGGGAGCAGTTCAGCGAGTTCCGGGACAAGAACAAAGACGGCAAGATGGACAGGGATGAGACACGGGACTGGATCTTGCCAAACGACTACGACCACGCAGAGGCCGAGGCCAAGCACCTGGTCCACGAGTCCGACACGAACAAAGTAAGCCCTCGGCATGCAAGGCTTGCCGAACCCTCTCAAAGTTGGAAAAGATTGTATACAATTTTTGAAAAATAATTTTCCGTATAGTACATTTATTTGAACCCTCCTTCCACCAGGACGGAGTTCTGACCAAGGAGGAAATCGTGGACAAGTACGACCTGTTTGTGGGAAGCCAGGCCACCGACTTTGGAGAAGCCCTCACTCGGCACGACGAGTTCTAAATTTGCAGCCGTCCGCAAAGACTTTGTGTCCACCACGCCTCATTACTCCTCTTCTCAGTGGATATCACCGTTTCTTTTTTATATATACACACAGGTCATCTAATTTATTTAACTTTTTGAATGTCTCTTGTCATGCACACGCACACACACACTTTTGCAAAGCTTCCTTGTTCGATCCAGTTTGAATGGATAAGAAAGTCAAAGGTTAATGCATGCAGAATAGTTTGGGTGCTTTTGTTTTGTTTTTTTTGCAATGCACTGGACAATAACCTAGCCTGATTTATTGACGTTGTTGCACCGTTTGAATTTTTGTAACAAGGGCTAAATTGGACTTTTAAAAAAATAGACCCTTTTGTTCACTTTGTAAGTTTAAGGCATCTAAATTTATGGACGGAATGCTCTGTTGCGTCATTGCTATAAGTTGTGTCTTTGTGTGTACAGTACATTTTCTTGTCTTTTTTTGACAACTGACATCCACTTTTGGCATTGTTTTACACTTTTGTTTTATGTGCCAAGCCAAAAACACTCAACAAGCCTTTATTTCTCCATTGCAAAGAGTATTAAATGCCTTTGCTATGCTGATATTATCACCACCAACGTTTAAAACCACTGTGCATACTTTTAAATCATTAACATGTTTCTTTTTTTTTTTTTTTTTATTGGCGCTCTGCTTAAGAAGCCTTTTTGTAGAGATTTAAATGTAAATATGTTGTTCTGCAAACTGAGCTGACGATCAAGTCCAGTTTTTGTGATTGAAAATATCTTAATAAAAACTATGTAAAAAATTTACAATGTCAGTTTGGCCTCCTTTTTTCTTTTCTCCTTAAATTCTGGATGGAAATCAATCGTGTAGCAACCAAGCACTGTAATAATAAAATAGACTTCACAGAAAAGGTGAGCGCAAACTCATCCAGCTAGTATCATAAAGGTCAAAGCATAAGTGCTTTATTACATTCAAACTTTAATATAACAAAAGGAACGAATGCATTGCATCACAACTTCAAGGAATTAAGATTTACCCTTTAATTTCAGTCTACTGATTTAAGACAACAGTTTTTAATTTTTGGATTAAATTAACGTATATCGCACAAATTCACACACTAAAGTGTCAAAATAAATCATTACATGCAGTTTATTGCTCATAAATGACTATTGTGTTAACTTGGATATGAACCAACACTGACTATTTTTAAGCAATAGTAATTTAATCTACCTAGAATTAATTTTAATCTACCTCGAACCACCCAACTTTTTTTAAATTGAGTACTTTGGTTTATTCAAATTATATTGAATTATTTTAAAAGAAGGATCGGGTTAACAAAAACATGTTGCAATATCTGAAGGTTATTACATCGCATCTGTTTGTAATTTTGCATTTGCTTTGTGAGTCACATAAACATCTCTGGCAGGCTGTTGTGTAAAGGGCAAAAGATTTTCTTTAAAGTTCTGATGTCATTTCTACATCGTGTCAAAATTCTTTCAGCAGTTTATGACATATCATAGAAGATTGAATGTAATAAACACATGAAACCTCATCTTTATGACTCACGTTTTTTTTGGGGTAGGTACTTGGCTGTTCCTCCTGGACAGACAACATTCAGAAGAAACGGTAGATCGGTTTACAATCCATCATTGATGTACAGCAGCGACGAGAAACAAAGAATACAACTTGGAAGTAAGTTGAGTTAAAGATGCAGAACGTTTGTGAAAAAAAATGTGAATATTTGGAGCGGATTAAAATGGAATTCGCCAAGGGTATTTAAAACCAATTATCGCAATTAATACAACATATTTTTGCTGAATAAATTTCCTCAATCTATCCTTTTTAAATTTTTGTCAATTTATTTGTCAATACCAGTGCTAACAATTTAACAACTGCATCTACATTGGCAGGATGAAGCTGTGGCCATTTTTCTTTTTCCATCTCCTCTGTGTGGTGGATGCCAACGGCGAGACCACGGTGAAGGACTTCACCAACCAGGAGGAACCCAACATCTTAGACGAGCTCACAATTGAGGAGCGCCATATGCACTTCAGGTAAGGTTGCGCTCCAAAACGTGAGGCCAGAGATAAAAGCAACTTCTCACCTTTTGATCATTTTATGGAAAAATCCCAATATCCCAAAATGAATGCTTTTTGGCTAAATGTACTAACAAGGCACCTGCTCCAACAATAAAGCCCTCTTAATTTAAAATATTTAAAACATATAATGGAAATTGGTAGGTTCTTCATACTCAGAACATGTTAAGCAAAAAGTATCTTGCAAAAGATACAAGTATCTTGTATCTTTTCTTTTAAAATGCTCAGAAAGGGGCAATTGCGCCGTTGTGGGAGTGAACAAAGCACAATTTCTAAAACAAACTGAACATTTCCAATATTCTAGGTCAACTTTTTCACCCGTTTGCTTTTATCGGCAGCATCGTGGCGGCGCTTATGGATACAAACCAGGATAGTTATGTGACCATGGAGGAACTGAGTAATTGGATCAAACGCATGTACAAGACATGGGTCTTCCAGAGAATTGACCACCAGTGGCCACAGTTCGATCTCAACGCCGATGGTCTGGTGTCATGGGAAGAGTACACCAACGTCACCTACGGAGAGCGTATCAGTAAGAACCCTAATGCGGAGTTTATAAAAATCCACCTTGATGTTAAATCCCGGCTTTGACCCCAGATCGCCCAGAACCCAAGGGTAGCCATGGCCTCAACTGGATGCTGGCGCGCGACGCAAAGAGGTTCAAGGTAGTCGACCACGACGAGGACCAGAAGGTGAACAGATCAGAGTACGCCGCTTTCATTTACCCCGAGCGTTTCGATCACATGGAGGAGACTGCTATACGTGTGAGTGGTAAAAACGACATCCGATAAATGACACTGCTGCGTCAATAGCTGTTTAAATTTTTTTCTTCCCTTCTAGCAAACACTGGAAGACATGGACGACAACGGAAATGGCATGATTGAATTGGGGGAGTATATTGGTAAATTGTTTATGAAATCAAATCAAAGGTGATATATTTTTTATGACATACTTAGTTGTGCTGTACAAAAAAACAATTGTTACCTTGCCTGTCATTTTTTGATATTCTGTTTTTTTTTATTTAAATTAATGGCCTGTCATTTTTTGATATTCAGTTTTTTTTTAATTTAAATCTTAAAATAGTTAACTTCAAAAATTGCCTAGATCCTCAGTTGAACAGATTAATAACTAATTAATAATTTGAAAATTAATAACATTGTATAGGATATACATCAGTTTTTGGAAAACTGAATTTTTTAAAATAAAAATGCAAATGTATATTTAAATATGTTCAACCAAACCATATATCCAAAGCAGAAACGGTAGATGCACCAATTAGCATGGTATGGGAAGCTCATTAGCTAAGCTAATTAGCATAATTGGTATGGGATTTTTAAACCTTGAAACTCCTACGTAACAAGGAAATAACACGAGTAAAACTCGACCATGTTCGTGTTCACGTCCTCAGGTGAAAGGTACCTGAAGGAAGGCGAGCCTGAACCTGGGTCGATGTGGCTCAGCAGGCGCAATTTCAAAGGCCTGGACAAGGATGGGAATGGCAAGTTGGACACGGATGAGATCCGAGAATGGATCAAGCCCAACGATCACATCCGCGCTGAAGAAGAGGCCAAGCGCTTGTTCTCCGAGTGCGATGTCAACAAAGTAAGCCCTTCATCTTCATCCCGTCGATGATCACTCATTTCCTATATACTCCATTTTCACTAGGATGGCAGGCTGTCCAAGACTGAAATGCTGAACAACTACGACCTGTTTGTGAGCAGCAAGGCTACCAATTTTGGAAGAGCCCTCGTTTATATCGATGACTACTGAATTTTTATGGTTTTGTTTTTTTCTTTACAGTTGACTTCATTTGGTAAAAGTTTCTCTACAGGCGTGAGCAATTATTTAAAATTTTTAGGGTTCACTTAAGCCTGTAGAGTGCAGGAAGAATATCAACCAGTGATTGTTCTTCATTTAGAAAATTCTCTATAGGCTAATTCAGAGTGGGAGATAAAATATTTAGAATGAAGCATTATTTGTGTCAGTTAAAAATAAATACTTGAGCATGAGGTTCTTGTCTGTGTATTTGCAATTGTATTTTATTGTGGTTTGGAGAATATTTAGGATTTAAAAAGGCAAAAAAAATTTAGTGGGTTGTCAAATACTTTTTCAAAGTTGAATGCCGGCGCCCCCTTTTGTCCGCCGTGCATCCGATTCTTCCATCACTGGGTGAACGTGATAAACATGGGATTGCACCGAGACATGACCCTCATTAACTCATCGTCGTCCGCCTCAAATTCGTCCTCGCTGTTCTTGTCGGCGTCTTCGTCAGCCAGAAATCCTTCGTCGTCCTCGCGGTTCGGCGGCTGATCCTCCCGCTCCTGGTGTTGGGGTTGCTCTGGCTGGTCCAGCGACGTGCAGGGCTGGTCATCCTCGTCGCTCCATCTTGACTGTTCAGGTGACGCGTCCACCATAACCAGCGTGGCCTTCAAAGGGAGCTGCTCGGGGGTGGGCGGCGAAAGCAGTCGAGGGGAGTCCGAAGGGTTTTGCGATGACGCCGCATGAGGCTTGCTGAAAGGTTTCTCTATCTCCGCTGAGGTGATCCGGGTCTGGATGCGAGGGACACTAGCAGACGAGGGTGAGGGGCTGGCGGGTGTCTCAACAGGGTCCTCGGTACTTGTTTGCGAGTCGAGACAGGTGCAAGGTACAGATGGATCCGGTGGAGGTGAATCCGAGTTTTCTGTGGGCTCAATGGGGTTGATGTCCACAGAGTTTGGCCTGAAGGTGGACAAGCAAGACAAGTTCCCGGTGGGGGTGGAGACGCTGTTGAAGGTGATGGTGGCACAGTTTGCTTCAGACAAGCTCAGGGTGGCATCGAGGGGAGCCGTCGACTGGTCGCTGCCCCCATTGTTGGGCTGTTGGCAGGATGGAGGGTCTTTCCCCGAGAAGCTGAACGAAGGATTCGTTGCTCCGTAGTCTTCACTGCTGAAGCTCACATCTTCCACCCGTGGTGTGCCACCGCTCGGATTCACCTGATGTCAAAAGTTAAGCGACATCTGTCAATTCCATCCATCACCATCATAACGGAAAATTCCGTTCAGTTTAGCCGTAACTCAACTCACCAGTTGAAACCATCGAAGGCTCTGCGGACAAAACAAGCACATTAAGAAGACAAGCACACTCACATGCTTAATAAGCTGATCCTAATTGTCCAGACATCTTACCACGTTGGGGTGCTTGCCCTGGGCCACGCAACCCCTCTCCAGGGGGTCCAGATGGCCCTTATGTTTCCTCTTCAGCCACAGAACCAAGGTCACAACGCAGCCAATCACCGTCAGGAAGGCCGTGCTGAGGAACAAGGCTTTGCCCAGGGTGCAACTGATAGCGCGGTCGTCTATCAGAGCGCTCAGAGGAACTGACGAGATTTCCTGAATTTAGTTTTCAATCGTTTCAGGGATTTCAGGAGGATTCTTACTTGATTGGCTTTCAGATAATACATCCACCACCACGGTAGAGACAACGGCATCACCTGACTCCCGGTCTCTCGCCATTACCTGCCAAATATCGATATTTATGCAACACTGTGCGCTTTGTTTTTAATCAGCTGCCCTTGTTAATATTCATTAGACAATTGGGACCTCGGTTTGCAAGGCACCTAAGACCTGAATCGAAAGGAGCGCAATGAGTCACTTGGCTGCTGGGGGCTTACGTGCAGAAGGTGTTTTTGTCTGGCTTTGAGCTGATTGGCCCTGGCAATGAGGAGTCCCTCCTGTGTGACCCGGTAGATTCCCGTGTGATTGGACGTGGGGCTGAAGGTGAAGTAGATCATCGGATTAAATCCCTGCGAGACGGGATAGGGAGGACAATTGAATAAGGGCCAAGGATTTCATTGTACTGCCGGTAGACCTACGTGTTTAAAGTCCTGGTCTTGCACGTGTAACATCAACGCCCTGTTGCCGTAGGTATAAACCAGGGAGGCGGGACTCTTTCCCGCCATCACAAAGCCGTGGTATTCAGTCATGTCGAATACTGGATGAAACCGGTTCACCGCTAGAACACGGACCAGCACAGTGGCTACGGTGTACTTCCTGGGGTCGTCGTCCTGAAAGGCCTGCACACCGAGTGAGTCCAAAGAGAAGTTCCGTAAACCATGTGAAAACAATTTAAGTCGAACCGTAACACTCACCATAACTTGAAGGTGCAGTGCTGGTGTGACGAGTCTATCCTTCACCGCGCGGGTGAACTTTACTTCTCCTGTCTGTCGGTCCATCAAGAAACGGCCATGGTCATCTCCTGGCAAGCACAACAGCATGGTTAAAATTCTACTTCGAATGACTATCGAAAATTTTTACTGGACGACCTGAGAGGATGGCATAGTTGACCGTCGCCTTGAGTCCTCTGTCTCCATCCACCGCATGGATTGGACCAGGAGAGAAATCCAGTACAAAGTCCTATAAGAACCAGACCAAGGTGATGGCCCAGAATAAAATGAGTCAGGGGACCTCATTGCCAATTTACGGCCCACATGAGTGACAACCAACCTCTTTGCCTTCTGTGACATTGACGGTGTAAACGGGACTGGTGCAAATGTGATTGGTGCGGTCCTGAAACAACAGCGTGCAGGGAAGGAACTGAGGGTACTGGTCGTCTCCATCCTGAACGTCCACCACGATGTCGGTGCTAGTGTTGAAGTGCTCTGCTGTGTTCATTTCCTGTCAGAGTGGGATTGTTAAGACCTTGATTGGCGTTTTGCTGTCAAAAATCTCAAAAATAAAAATCTTACAGCTGCATTGATAGTGAGCAAGAGCTGAGTTTTGTTCTCATAGTCAAGAGCTTTGGCGAGCGTCACCTCACCACTGTTGTGAAGATTGATTTTGAAGTACTCTGCGTCAGGCTGCAGAACACAAGCATGTATGATCATGATCTCAGCCTCATGGTAGTCGTCTTCGTTTTAGATCAACTTACAGATGACTGGTCAATGGAGTAAATGATCTGATCATTGTCTGCATCAGTTGCCAGGACGGTAAACACGAGCGTATCGACCGGAGTCAGCTGGACAAAAGGCAGGATAAATTTTTTAAGTAAAAGTGCATTTATTTTCTGTCTGTACCTCGTTTATGACAACAGTTTGGACGGTGTCTTCTACAAACTCGGGCCAGTTGTCATTCTCATTGAGGATCTCCACTGCGATCCTGGAAACGCTCTGCAGTAGACAAAATTAATGTCAATTTTCAAGTTTCACTTTGACTATTCTTCTGATAGCTTTTTACTTCTATTATATACAATAAAGTCAGTCAAGATTGGAATCTTGATCGATCCTAGGGTTTAAAGAGGGGTAAAGAAACCAGAGGTGTCAAATCCCGATCCAGCAAATATGACCCGTGCCACAGTTTAGCTTTAGCCAGAAGCGCTCCTAATCAACCGCTAAGTAAACAAAACTAGCTTCTGGTAGCTGGTTTACCTGCCGGCTTGGTAGATTCAAAGCACCTGTAGCTAAAGCCAAACTACGGCGGGGCGTTTATTTTGTGGACCTGGATTTGACACTTCAGGTAAAAACACTTTTATTCAAGTCCCAGCACTCTACGGTAGCCATACGAGCTAACCTAAAACATATGACGTCACCCCCCCCCTCATTAAGAGTACAAATTAATCAAATATGGTATTGTATAAAATTTAAAGTAAAATTCTTCTTGATATTTTTAATTTTTGTGTTTATGTGGATTTAGAATTCACAACCTGTGCTCTTTTATTCAAGTCCAGAGGCTGAATCAGTACCAAAAATATTAGTACTGTAACAGTACTTCTACTCAAATCCACATAAGTACTTTTACCTCCGCTGAACTTTTCACGTCAAACGTTTACCTGAAGTACGTTGTCTTCATAGCATGATAATTCTGCTATCAGCACAGGACCCAGTACCTGAAAAACAGAAATTGTCATAAAGTGAATGGACCAGGGTTTATCGAAGAACTCAAAAGACAAACTATAGATGCTCGACTAGGAACGTGAATAACTGAACAGAACAACTAGAACAGACTGGAGACTAGAAACATGACATGAGACGAGAACAACCCGAAAGGAAGTGAGGCGCAGACAGGACTTAAATACACGACAGGTAACGAGAGACAGGTGACGGCAACTACATAGGTCGTGAGCACAGGAGGGGAGGGGCGAGCACACAGAAACCATGGCAACATTAAAACAAGGAAACAAACTGTGACAGATCTTGACAGGAATAGGATGAAGATGTGTGACATGTTGCTTAGTGATTTGTTTTGTGTGTGTGTTTGTTGTATAGAATCTACTGAACACCGTTCTAGAAAGCTCCATGGAACCTTGTGCCACATTTGTCAGGTACTGTAAAAACCAAAACCATAAAAAGTCAATTGATCAGGAACTACCTCTCGGTCAAGCACTTTCTCCGGTGATGAATTCAAACGTATGACACCTCCATCCAAAAAGAACCAATCGGCATCTTTCCCGTGGAGTCTCCACTCGACCCCTTCCATTGGGGGGTCCGCCATGAGGTCAACCACCACTTCCCCACACAGGCTGTTTTCCGCCACCCTCGAGAAGATATCCTGACCGTCCAAGCAACCGCCCCAACCCGACATCCCTGCGTCCCACATGAGAAAATTCACAGAATTAAGAATTCGGTGGCTTCATCGAGGGCAGTGTAATGTACCTGTGACTGCATGTAGATGCAGGAAGAGCATCAGTAGGAGGGTCCGCTTCACTTTGGCAGTGGTGGCCATCTCTCAGCTCAGACAGACGTCTCGAGGTAGCTGATGGCTGCAAGTTAGGATTGAGAAACAGCTGAAACGTCATTACATGAAAGAATCACCACCGAAGAAGAGGAACACTTAGGCCGACTACACAACTGTATTTTAATGATGGACATGATGGTGGTACTTTTAACAGTTTGAGTTAACTAGTATTGCCATCCTAGTGATGAAAATTATGTATTAGTGTTCAAGTTGGCATCCCGTACCAACCTGCTTTTGTTAAATCCTCCGGGTCGGTAGCATCAGCCTCCATGTCCTCCATCCGACGGGAAACACATTGCTGCTTCACAAATGGAAACAAACTTTTGGAGCAATAGCTTCAAAACAAAAGTGGCAAGAGAACATCGGCGCGACCCACCAATACCTCCGGCGACGCACGTTAAAAAGCAGACAGCAGCTTAAAGGACGTATCTAGGGATAAACGTCAGCTCAGGGGATAAAGCCTATAGGGGGGTGGGGCTTACCTGGTCAGGGGTAAGATGGAGCCAATCAGATTAAGACGTTGCCTTTGAGGGCCCAGACTGTTGCCGTCGGTGAATTTAAAAGATTTGTCCGGCTCAAAAGACAATGTTGACCTTGAGAAAGAGATTGCTATGCAAATGAGGCTCAGCACTCAGGTAGCAGTTTGATAATCAAAACAGTAAATGATTCTTTTGTGTCCTTCTTTTAAGCTGTGTGTCATGCAGAATTATTTTCTGTCTTCGTATCAACAGTTGAGTTGCCCATGGAGCTCAAACCTTCCCTTGGTCATGTAGGT
Organism: Syngnathus scovelli; assembly: GCF_024217435.2. Classification (NCBI taxonomy): domain Eukaryota; kingdom Metazoa; phylum Chordata; class Actinopteri; order Syngnathiformes; family Syngnathidae; genus Syngnathus; species Syngnathus scovelli. Next base: position 17,090,063 of record NC_090852.1, read on the forward strand.
TTAAAAACCACCCAGTCAGCATCCAAGCGCCGCACTTCATCTTGATATTTTTATTTATATTCGAACAGGCGAGGCGGTGCTGCAACAGGTGACGTTGTGCAATGACGTAAACTGTCCACCAGGTGTCAGCAAAGCTCACCAGTGTAGTTACAGTAAGTGCCAGGTTGACCTTTTCCCTTTTTTTCAGTGTTTTATGACTGATAAAAATGTTTAAATGTTACTAGTTTGTTGATTTAAAATGACACTTAAAACATTGTATGACAGTTAGCAAAGGTTTTTGTGTTTCAAACACATTCCTCGTCATAAAGTGGTGTATTTATTTTGGCACCATTTATTATTTATTATTTTTCCACTGATATGGCATGTTAACACGATAAACTCTCAACTAAATCATTTCCTGTACACTTAATAAAATGTTTTATGGTGTTGTAATAGGTGTCATCAAAGTTAATAAAGTGGTTAGCTACAGCACATTGCTTGTACAGTTGAACGTTTTACAACGTTGACATTTTGACCCTGGTACAGATCATTTCTATTAGCATTATTTCCTATGGGAAGAAAAAAAAAAAAAACATCTGTTTCTTGTCCACAGGGTCTCATGGCTCCTCTCCAGTCTCCACACCGGGTTTAGCTGATAGCCAGGGGGATTGAGGAGAGAGGGGGAGGAAGAGAGAGAGAGAGAGTTAGGGAGTGAGAATCAACAGTGCTTGTCCGTGATGGGTGGAGAGACTCCCAGCAAAACGAAGGAAAAGCAAGGAGGGAGAAAAAGACTCGCTGGTCACCTTGCAACTTTACTCACAAGCAGAAGAAGAATGAAGACGGCAAAAGTGTCAGTGAGAGCTGTGCTGTGTGTGGCCCACTGAGGGAATCCAGATGTTTTGTCTCCACACTCTCTGCAGGCTGTCTAGAACATCTCCTTGTTGAATGATAGAATGGAGAGTGTCCTAGTGTTGTTGGATTTATTGTGGTTGGTGGCAATGTCTGCACAAGGGATGGCGGCGGCTCCATATCAGAACAACGGTAAGATTTCCGGATTTCTTTCGAGATGAGAGGAGCATCGTATTTCCCGCCAGACGCACATAATGAACAAATGTTGAGCTTAATGACTTCATCGTGTTTTTACTGTACATTTAACATTTTTGTTGAATGAGGTTATACAAATTAAAAATGGATCAAAAATGTGCAAAAATATTATTTACAATATATACAAATTGCTATTTTATTATATTGGTGGTATTTTGTCCTAAGAAAATTTGATCAATACAGCATTAAATACACGTTAGCAAATATAGGATTTTTTTTTTTTCTACAAAATAGAACTGAATGGAAGGTTGACGCAAAAATGTGACGTAATATAAGTGATATCATGCACATATTTTACTGCATATTTTTCGATTCACCCGATTTATATCTGTCCGCTATTGCAATCTCTCACCCATTGTGTTAATGTTACATTCCATAACAGTAATAAGAGCCCTTCCATCTGTTACAAATCAGACCCCAAACTACTGTAAATAACATTATTGATGTCAATGTTTGAGCATAACGTGGAGTGTCGTCTGTGTTCCCCCCCCAGAGATTGACCTGCTGTCAGCTCTGAACATATCCCACCCAAAAAGCGGGCTGTCCAGACTCCACAGTCCAACGGGTACCGTATACAGAATCCGACCCAGAGCGCCTCACCTGACGCTCCCCGCTCAATATTCCCGAATCCTGCGCTCGGAATTCCAAGGAAGCATGGGCTTCCATTTGGTGGGCCAGCAGCTTCAGCGCACCAACATCAGCCTTTTATCTCTCTCCACATCGTCCGTTCTTCTCCAGCTTACCTCCTCCACCCTGGATGATGTTCTGCGTGTGGACTACCGGGCAGGAGGGGGTATCCGGAGCTTTCTTTTCCCCGAGACAAATCCCTTCTCTTCAGGGAAATGGGTGCAGTTGGCCGTCAGCCTGGAGCCAGACAGGCTCGTATATTTTGCGGACTGTCAAGAAGTCCAAGTTGTCCTCGTAAAAGCGAAGGAAAAGTTGGAGCTGGAACTACCGCAAGATGTTGTTATCACCCTGGGAAGCACACCGGGGAGAAAAGATAGCAAATTTAGTGTACGTTTTTGCACACTTGACATATTTATTTGGCTTTCTCGAGCTCTCAAATAGGATTCACCTTATTCCAAAAACCTTTAACGTGCTAGACAGAAAGATAATCACACCGGAAAATCTTTAGACACATGCGATAATTGGGCTTTCCTCTGTAGGATGCCAAATTTTCCATTATCAGTTTGTTTATACACCGTTTAAGTTCAGATGCATCCTGTAAAAGAGTAACTAGCACGATTGAACATTTTCAAACAAGAAAGTTACAAATCAAAGGATTGAGACTAAACAACCATTAAGTGAATAAGAGAAGAGGGTTAGAAATGTGAAAAAGGGGTCAAGTGGTTGGTTGAGTACACATTGAAGTCGTTTCAGATTGATTGGTATACAGAGAGGGAAACCGAGAAGATGTCTTAATGTGCTCTGTTTTTGCTCTGAATTTGCAGGGTCAGTTCAAAAAAGCAGAGATCTCACTAAAGGCCTATAAGACACGTCCTTGGCACTGTGATAACGTGACAGGTAAATATTTCCAACTGTTGAAAAAAAGTGAGTGGAACTGGCTGTTTGAGAACGTTTCAAATGAAAGATGGACTGGTCCCGTGAATGTGTGTGGTCGTCCGTATGTATAAAAGTTTTTTTTTTTTTTAAATGGGTTAAAGAAAAAAAATCTGAATTAAAAGAAAACTCAGTTACAAAAAGATTTAAAGAAAAAAAAATATGGTTAAAAATCAAATATAAAGAATATAGTAATAATTAATAAACACATATATACAATTTAAAAATAATAATATATAAAATATTAATTAAATAAAAACTTAAAATAAAAATATATTAAAGATTAAAATAAACACTTTAAAAAATAAATGAATTGAAAGAATATAAGATTATAGACTTATATGAACTCTTTCCATCTGTCTTTGCTGTCTTCCACACGTTTGCTGTATACTCAACAACATATCAGGTAGCGCAAGCGTGCCTTAACGTCAATTTAACAATTTCAGTGTGCCGAAGGCCACACTGACAGTCATTTCCTGCTTCTTGTTTACATCTTGTCTTGCCATCAACGCTTATGCAAACATTTAAGTCAATTAACTTGGCCTGGAAACTTTCCAAGGCCTCGGGCAGGGGGGGTCCACTGAGCATTATGTTTACATACCGACCCTAAATGTGCTTTTAATTAAAACAAAAGTAACGCAGGGATATCAGTATTCTATTTCTCTTATTTGTTCTTTTTTCTTCTAGATGCTCTGCCTGCATCCACTTCCATTGACAGCGCAGATTCTCATGTTAGTGGACCAGGGCTACAACGGGAGACTCCTTCCACCAGCGGTAAACCTAAAAGGAAGCACAGAGCGTCGCTCCAGAGTGCTCATTATCCACCACACAGCATCCAAAGTCCGCAGCTGCAAAGGGGAGCGGTCCTGGGCCCACCAGGACTCCCCCAAGGGGGGAAGTCCATTTCCCAGGTCCACCGGGACGAAGGTCTGAGCAGGTTGGAGAGTAGACTGGAGGACCTGGCTCGTAAGATGGACCTACTTCAAGCTCAGGTGGAGACAACGCCATGTTTTTTAACAGTATACACATTTGTGTTTATATTTACAATATTGTTTTTTTCATGAAAATTGTTTGCAGTGCCAGTCAAAAGTTTTGGGGTCAATGAGGAATTTTTTAAACAAATAAATAAATAAATATAATAAAATAATAAATAAAATATTCAAATTTTTAAAAACGTACAGTAGCGACATAATTGTAAATAATTCAAAACAAAACGTTTTTGTCACGCTTTTCTCCATTTCTGTGCTTTCTAGTGTGTACACATTGGCCACCAGGGGGCACTATAATACAGACATGGATATACTATACTAGAGACTCAGCTTCTCTTTCAGCTTCTCAGTACAGCTGTAATAAGTGTTCTCTGCAGATGATAAAGAATTTATGCCTGTCTAGTTATTTTGCCGCTTAATCTATATACGCTATGTCGTGATAGAACGAGGCGCTACAGTCACGAGTGCGCCACCTGGAGGGATGCGAGTGTGTACGGCGATCGTGCGTGTGGGAAGGCAGAGAGGTAGAGGACGGCCGACGCTGGCAGACCGACGTCAGCACTGTGTGCACGTGCACGTCCGGAAAGGTCACGTGTCAAGCCAACATCAGAGGTACCAAATCATTTTCCTACATAAGCACCAAAGTAGAAGTGCAGGTGAAGGTCTTGGATGAATAACATGCTCAGTTGCCATGACCGGGACAACTGTGTTGCCGTGTGACCCGACTGGTCGCCTATCTGGTTTCATCCCATTAAAAACACTTGGTGCTTGTCGCTCATGACTCACAGCCCACAGCTGGTGAGCGAGTCTTCATTTTTGTTGGCTCTTGTCAAGGAGTTTGTTTTTGTTGCCCTATTATGACTTTTACAGGGACTCTTCAATGGGATAGGGGAGGGGAGGGGGGGAGGCGTTAAGACAGAAATCCCTACATAGCAAGAATGGCCCTAATCCTCTATTATGAATATGGACGCAGCAATTCATGCTCTAATAATCTCGGGATTATTAGAGGGTCTGTTTAGGACAAGTGGAAGAAAAGGTGGATCCTCGCACCCCTTTGCACGCCACTTGGCCTCCCCAGTGTGAACTCACGTAATCATTTCCCGTTGTCTTCCCTTCCATCTCGACGTTAATTGTTTGTGTGTGTGTGTCGGCCTGAGGAGACTCCAGATGCATGCACTTCATTCACACACACACACTTTGATCTCATTCATTGCTAGAGGAAATGTTTATTGCCTTCAGGCCTTCATAGTCTTCCTCGCTCTCTTACCCCCCCGCTCCACAATTAAAGTAATTATCTCCCAAAAATCTTAAACTAAGTCAATGAACTCCTACGTGTGTAAATGCACGTGTGAGTGTGTGTGATATGCGATCTCCAGGAAATCCTCCAGATAAATGTGGACTCTCTGGAAAGCTATCTATCACCGACCATCTACTAGTACGCCCTTCGTTCTTTCGAGTTTGCATTTACTGGTTGGATCTGCTCATGTCTAGTGGGGTCAAAGGGTGCACTAGTACACGGAACTTGCGGTGAATATGACGGAAATGGAATAGATGCTCAAAGGCTTCCCCTCCCTCGGCACACAGAAAAAAATGTGACATCACAGGCCCGCCGCTCTGTCATTACGAGTGGAGCCAGATGTTGTCCATGCGGTGTGACCTGGTGAAAACCTGCTGCTGATTGGGGAGGGGGTGTGTGACACAATTATTTCCACATTCCTTTTTTTTTTTTTGTGGTTAGGAAGTGCACTCACTTGGATCACTTGGATACTCACGACTGTATAAGTCAAATATGACGTTTGTTCTTCTCCTCAGACTGCGAGACATCGGATAGAAGAGTTCATAACGTGTCTCATACTGTGAGCACGTGCGGGGTGAGTTTTTGAAAGATTTATATCGATGTTGGAAAACCGTTTGCAATAGTACAAAAAAAAATTGTGCAAAAAACAACTATTCCTAGAAATAACAGTTAATGTTGTAGTTAAACAAAATAATAATACACAAAAATTAAAGTAGTTCTAGAGAAAAATTTGAAAAAGTGAAATATTTTGAGAAAAAACATTTTTTGACTTTGAACTCAAATCATTTGGATTTTTTTGTAACACAGGGTGGTGAGGGGGATTGTTCGGGCGTGGCGTGCCCGTCGCTGGACTGCACCCAAAGGGAGAGCGTACCTGGAGAGTGCTGCCAGCGATGTACAGGTAACACTGTCAAAGTTCGCTAATCAACAGTCAAAATATATTTTTTAATTTTTATAAATGTACGTCAATTTAGTGGCATTGGGAAAAGACATATTTAAAAAAAAAACATATACCCATGAAAAAGAGCTATATATTTTCAAGAAACCCTTGGGTATATTCTATTAGTATAAGTAATAATAATGATAATTATTATGATTAATTACTATTTTTATTAGCTGAAATGTCTCGCTTGATAACATGAATTTGTGTCGTCCATCAGGCTGCGTCCACTCAGGCGTGCGTTACGACCACAACGCAAAATGGCGGCCGGATGAGAGTCCGTGTGATGTCTGCCACTGTTGGGTGAGTCTTCCCCAACCTTTTTTTTTTATTGAGCCAAAGCACATATTTTTTTTTTACAATAAGTAAAATTTGACGTCATGCTTCTCCCCCAGGAGGGCACCGTTCGCTGCGAGAGGGAGCCTTGCCCCCCGTTGCCCTGTACCAACCCGGCGCCTCCTCCGCACCGCTCCTGCTGTCCAGTGTGTCAAGGTGTGTGTGCGTCTTGTCACATGTACGCTTTAAGTATGATGATAAATTTCTGTCTTCCAGATTGTGGTGTGAATGGTCAGCAGTTCCCAAACGGAGCTGTGATCCCAACAGGAGACCGCTGTGAAAAATGCTCATGCGTGGTACGGGCAACATTTCAAGCGACATCTTTTAAGCGTGGTTGTAAATACAAACGTTTTATTTCAGGATGGAAATGTGGCATGTTTACCTCGTCCATGTCCTGCCCTCTTTTGTTCAAATCCCGTGCACCACGCCGGAGATTGTTGCCCACGGTAATGCCTACTACCCAGAAATCAATTAATCAATTCTATTTAATAATTTGAAAATGATGATGTGACTCGTAGGTGCGATGAGTGCAAGTACGAATCTCAAGTCTACCTGGATGGGCAGAAGTTTCCGTCCACGGGCGACCCTTGCATCGAGTGCCGCTGCTCTGTGAGTTGCGTTCGTAGTGTTGAAGGGTTTTATGATGTTGCCGTGAGTCGAAAGTAAATAGTCCTTACGTTGTCAGGCGGGTGAAGTGTCCTGTGAGCGCACGGAGGCGTCGTGTCCGCCGTCACGCTGCAGCCACCCGGCCAAACGCAAGGGAGAGTGTTGTCCAACTTGCAATGGTTTGTGATCTACAAACACATGAATATTTAAAAAAAAAAAAAAAAGATCTTAAATTTTATCTGCGCCTATGCTTGGACAGAGTGCGAGTTTGATGGGAAGGTGTATGCAGACGGAAAAGCGTTTGTCCCGCCCGGAAGTGGCCCCTGCCTGCAGTGCAGGTGTAAGGCAAGTCCTCCTACAACCAACATTTTTTTTTTTCTTTGAGATTTCGCTTTACTCCGCGACATTCTTTTGCCATACTGCAGAGCGGCAACGTCGTTTGCCACGAAGAAAAGTGTCCTCCCTTGCGATGCTCCAACCCTGTACGAGAGCCGCATCGCTGCTGCCCCGTCTGCAAAGGTAGAACCCTAACCCTAACCTGCAGTGCGTCTCAGCAGACACTTCATTAGGTACACTTCGGCCATCTAGATCTCCACACAGAATGCGTGCTGGACGGCTCCGAACCTGAAGACAACTCCAAGCGGCACCCCGAGGATCCGTGCTCCAGCTGCTCGTGTCTGGATGGAGACCCTCAGTGCACCCAGATGAACTGCCCCCCCGTCACCTGCCAGCATCCCACCAAGACCGCCGGTAACTAAACATCCAAGTTGGGATTAAAATAGTGTGAATAAAATCTTCATTTTGTGAGGAAAATGTGAAAATATTTATGGGAAAAATAAGTCTTAATTTATTATTGTAAGAAATTTATATTATTATTATTATTATTATTATTATTATTATTATTATTATTATTATTATTATTATTATTACAAACATTACAAAATACAAGATAGTTGAATACGGTAGTAATATTAAAAAGATGTAATTAGAAAAATATTTTAAAAAATTATTATTATTACAAACATTAAAAAATACAAGATAGTCGAATACAGTTGTAATATTAAAAAGCCAAAACGATCCATGTGTTCATCTGGCGTCAGGCTCCTGCTGCGCTCTGTGCGACAGCTGCACGTATCATCACCGTATCTACGGCAACGGACAGACGTTCGGGACGCCCGAGCGGCCGTGCCACGTCTGCACCTGCCGGGTGAGCATACCGCCGACAAATCCCTCTTCAGATTCCTTCCTGCTCACCCCCCACCCCTTGCAGCACGGCACTGTGGAGTGTGAGAGAAGACCTTGCCCAGCCCTCAACTGCAGCAACCCGTACACAGCGCCTGGAGAGTGCTGCCCGAAATGTCCAGGTATCTCCACCTCGTTTCAGTTTCATCCTAACCGATCACCTTCTTGATTCCGACGTGTATGTTTCCCCTAGACTGCTTGTTTGACAAGCACGTGTTTGTGGACGGCCAGGCTTTTCCCAACCCGACCAGCACGTGTGAAGAGTGCATATGTTCGAGCGGCACCGTCGACTGCCAGCAGGCTCAGTGCCCTCGGCCGCGCTGCAACGCGCCGCTCGTGGGCGGGTGCTGCAGGAACGACTGCAACGGTCAGCACGTCCATGCTCAACAATTTCTACTGAAAAATAATTTCAACTATCGCCATGCATGTGACTACGTGACTTGTCGCCATTCAGGATGCAGCTACGCCGGCAAAGAGTATCCCAACGGTCAACAGTTTGCACATCCCACCGACTCATGCAGGACCTGCAACTGCATTGTGACTATTCATATCCACACTGGCTCATTTATTACCTAAGCGAATCATTTGTTGCATTTTAAAAATTGACTTTTTCATTTAAATGTAAGTATGAAATCAAATTTGTGTCCATTTGTCTCCTGCAGAATGGAAATGTCCAATGTCTTATGAAGAGGTGTCCACACCTGTCATGCCCCAATCCGCAAGTGTTGCCTGGAGAATGCTGCCCCCAGTGTCCTGGTGAGGAACTGCAAGCATAAAACACAATTCAGATTGAAAGAAAGCACAAATGTACCCAAAATTCACTTGGATTAAATTTTTTTGTGGCTGCAGCTCCGCCTCTGAACTGCGAGTTGGATGTCCAAACGTACCGACACAGCGAGCGCTTCTACTCGCCGTCAGACCGTTGCCAGTTGTGCTCGTGCGACAACGGCACCGTGCACTGTCAGAGGAAGCCGTGCCCCTTCGCCTCATGTTCCCATCCTGTCACGCGGGACTGCTGCCGCACCTGTCAAGGTATAACGTGGGATTTCCTGTTTTGTGTTCAAAGCATCCCATCCATTGAAAATCCAACATGGCCGCTGAGCTCACCCTGCCTGCTCTATTTCCATCAGGCTGCCTGTACGAAGGTCGAGAGCGCGCCAACGGGGAGATGTGGGACGACGCTTCGGACCTGTGCGCTGCCTGTGTTTGCCACGAGGGGTCCGTAAGGTGCGAGAAGAAACATTGCCCCCCTAGCAACTGTAAGCATCCTGTGCAGCGACAGTGCTGCAAGTCCTGTGAGGGTAAGCAAAACTTCATCTGGACATTCATCAACACTATATGGAGTAAATCAATACATTGTCACCTTTGCGCAGGCTGCCTGTATAACGGGAGGGAACACGTGGACGGCACGGAGTTCACCGACGACAAGGACCCCTGCTCTGTGTGCTACTGCTACGCAGGCGAGGTGGTCTGCACCAAGGTGCCTTGCTACGGAGACTGCCGGCATCCGTACAAAGCGCCCGGACAATGCTGTGGAGAGTGCCAACGTGAGTTGCTGCAAAAACACATCAAGCGGGGATTTCATTTCACCTGAATGAGTTCTGTTTTCAAATTAGTCGTTGGCAAAAATATTAAAATATTACACAAATATTTTGAATTATTCAAGAATTTTTTTTCTAGGAGATGTAGTGATATTACAAAAATTATTATACTACCAGAAAGAAATACACGAATGATATAAGTGGGAATTTTTTTCCTTGTAATAATTTGAGTTAATAAAATATTTTGAATTATTAAAGAAATGTTTTTTAGGAGATATAGTAATATTACAAAAAATATTATAGTGCCAGAAAAAAAATACATAAATGATTGGGATTTTTTTTTCATTTTCTCCTTTAACATCATTTTTTTTTCCTTGTAATAATTTGAGGAAATAAAATTGCGAGAGCGGTGGGTGGAAGATGGTGGTCATCATTCAAAATAGTTGTCTTCATTTATCAGGCTGCTTTTACAACGGAGCAGTGCTGGACAACGGACAGTCCATTCCTGACCCGGGGAACCCTTGCTCGGAGTGCACCTGCCAGGTACCATCAAAAACACACACATTGCACATTTTACGGCCACCAAATGTGTGTGTTTGCTTTCAGACTGGCACCGTCCGCTGTGTGAAAAAATCGTGTGCAGTGACGCTGTGTCCTCACCCGGTCCCAAACGCGTGTGGATGTCCTGTGTGTGACGGTAATGACATCCACAATTTCAAATTGGATTCATTTTTTGTTTTATTACTGTCCAAGTGAGCTCATCCTCTGCTGTGGATGATTTCAGGATGCCGTTTCCAAGGTGTGGATTACCTGGACGGTCAAATCGTGGCAGGAGAAAAGAGCAGCTGTCAGGAGTGCAGATGTTCAGTGAGTGTAACAATCATCATCAAGATACACAACAAACGCACAAAATGGTCATTGTTGTTCTCCTCAGAGAGGCGAGGTGGCTTGCGTACAGAAAAGATGTCCCGTCGTGTCCTGTTCTCATCCGGCGCTGGACGGATGCGCGTGCGGCGTGTGCGACGGATGCAACTTTGAGGGGCGGAACTGTTTGGACGGAGAACGATTCACGCATCCAACTGATCGTTGTCAGCTCTGCTCATGTCGGGTAGAAAAAATATTTTTAGGGTTATTAGTTATTATTAATGGCCAGCTTGAGTGTCCAAATATTTTGTGACATTTTGAAAAAGTGGATCGCTACTTGTAAAACTACTTGTCCAGTTTGCGTGATGTCCGCAAATATTTTGCCTGCAGAAAGGCGACGTGCTGTGCACACGCGTGCCGTGCCCGAGCGCCGCCTGCTCGCATCCGGTGACCCCCCCTGGCGAGTGTTGCCCCGTCTGTACGGGGACGTGTCGCCATCACGGCAGGGAATACCAATCCGGCTCGACCTTCCTGTCGCCCTCTGACCCCTGCTCTTCCTGCTCCTGTCTGGTCAGTCTGCTTACATAAAACCTGCGGGATGTTGAAGAAGATTAAATACGTGTCTGCATCCTTAAGGAAGAGGTGGTGAGCTGTCAGAGGAGACCTTGTCCCGTGCAGTGTTCCCACCCCGTCCCTTCAGACGCCTGCTGTCCCGTGTGCGACTCCTGCCTGTACGAGGGCGTGGTCCGCGCCCACGGCCTGGCCTTCGCGCCCGCCTCCGATCCTTGCCAGCGTTGCACCTGCGTCAGAGGCACGGTCACCTGCGTGCCCCCCGTGTGCCCGCCGGCCCTCTGCGGCCGAGCCGTCACCAAACCGGGACGGTGCTGCCCCGAGTGCACGGGTACTGCAATGCGGCTATGATAATAAAAAATCTCAAGGATCCAAAATTGAGCTGCAAATTGTGTTGTAAGGATGCATGCTGGATGGACAAGAGTACAGCGACGGGCAGATATGGACCTCGACCTCAGACCGCTGCTCCACATGTACCTGTCAGGTGGGAGTGGTGAAGTTTCTCGAGTTAAGTAACGGACATTTTCATAGGGTGACGTTATTGCATACGCTGCAGGCTGGCGATGTGCGGTGTTCAGCTCCGGAGTGTCCCCAGCTGACCTGCATGCATCGGCTGACAGACCCGGGGACTTGCTGTCCTCGCTGTAGAGGTAAACGTGAGAAATAAGCAAGAACAAATATAAGTCTGTTTTCAAAAGATATAAAAAATTTACCGTATTGAAGTAGGGCTGATTGCAAAATCGAATTATGATTATGGCATCTCACTTAAAATATTTAATCACACCAGGTTGCATGTACGACGGAGCCGAGTACGCGGAAGGAAGCAGCTGGTTCGCCGACTCGTCCCACTGCCGCAGCTGCATGTGCGTGGACGGCGTGACGACGTGCTCGGAAGTTCGCTGCCTGTCCCCTTGCAGCAACTTCATCAAGATGCCCGGGGAATGCTGCCCCGTGTGCGCCGGTAGGACGACTCAGCGTAGACGCCACGGGCCGCCGCCTTGTTGTGATGTTTCACCGTGCCGTGTGATTTTTATTTTTTCCCGAGACTGCGTGTTTGAGGGGAAGGTGTACGGCCCAGGAGACACCTTCCATCCGGCTGGAGACCCCTGCCAGATTTGCACCTGTGAGGTAGGAAAAAATAAGGAGTCACAAAAAAAACACACACTTGTTGGTGACAATGTGACAATGTGTGTATGCAGGTGATGCCGGATGGAGAGCAGCACTTGCGTTGTTATCGTAAACAGTGTCCCAGCCTGGTGGACTGTCCCAAGAACAACATCTTGTTCTCTGGACCAGACGCTTGCTGTCCTGTGTGCGCACGTCAGTTCCAAAAACTGAACTACAGATTAAAATTCCCTAAAAATTTAGGGACTGTAATGCTTATGTGTGTGTGTGTGTGTGTGTGTGTGTGTGTGTAACCAGAGCCTCTGAGTAACTGCACGACTACGCTGAACGGCAATGAGGTGCTGGCGAAAGACGACCCCTGTTTCACATGCCAGTGCAGGGTAACACAAAACAACACAACACTTCATAAAATTGTCACATTTTAACATTCTATTGCGTTTGTGTGTTTGTGTAGGATCTAACATGGACGTGCCTCCATCAAGGCTGCCCTCCGCTGACTTGCCCTCCCAGCGAGCAGTTGACCCCTCCCGACTCGTGCTGCCCAGTTTGTAATGGTGACGTGATCGCAACCCTCCTCCATCTCCCCGCAATTTCTCGTTGACGCTGACATCCCGCTTATGCCGCAGAATGTGTGATCGAGGGTCAGAACCAACGCGTGGCGAGCGGCAGCAGCTGGACGGATAGCGCCGACGACTGCGTCACCTGCACTTGTAACGTAAGTTGGATCGTGGATGGGGTCGGAGAAATTCTCAATTTTTTTTTATTTTTATGTAATACAGCTGGGCTATATCGAGTGTAGCATTGAGGACTGTCCATCCACGCCTTGTCCTAATGGTCAGAAAAAAGTGAAGGTGTCAGGCAAATGCTGCCAGGAATGTCAAGGTAACACAACCAGACAACTCGGTTGTGCGTCGGCTGTATGTTTACATATGTGTGTTGTAGATTGGGGCGTGTCATGTGTGCACCTTGGCATCGTGTACCAGTCCAACGAGCAGTGGCAGGTGGACGAGTGCACGGGCTGCACTTGCGTGTCTGGAGACGTGCACTGTCGTAGTGAACGCTGCCCTCCCCTAAGCTGCAATACGGTCAGGAAAAAAAAAAAAAAAGCAATATTTTCAAATAAATATAATTTATTAATATTATTATTATGATTTTGAAAAATATATAATTTATTATTATTATACTACAATGCATACTTAGGACGAGATGCCATCGGTGGTCCCGGGCTTGTGCTGCCCTCACTGCATCCCTCGGCCGGCCACGTGCATCGCGTTCGGCGACCCTCACTACCGTACCTTCGACGGACGCATGCTTCACTTCCAGGGGGCGTGCACCTACGTCCTGGCACAGGATTGTCAGGGTGGAGACTTCAGGTCTGATGGTCACCATGGCAACGGGAAAAGCGTGTGGCGCTTGGTTGACACCTTTGCTTTGTTTTTTTTCAAGTATCCACGTCACGAACGACGACCGCGGTCGTCAAGGGGTGTCGTGGACGAAAGAGGTGACGGTGTTCATCGGTGATGTCACAGTGCGGCTGCTGCAGGATTGGCTAGTAAAGGTTTGTGTGGAACACCGTTTTTTTTCCACATAAAAAATAGGTTGTCTCACCCGATTGTGCTCCTCAGGTAGATGACGAGACGGTGAAATTGCCGTTCCTCAGAGAACCGGACATCTACGTGGAACGAAAGGCCAACACCATCCTGCTGAATAGCAACATCGGCGTCAAGGTCTGCTCTTGTTCTCCTCAGAGAGGAATGACAAAGGATTGATAACGCTCTGGTGTTCAGGTTCAGTGGAACGGCCGTTCCCACCTGGAGGTGAGCGTTCCGGGCTCCTACAAGGGAATCACCTGCGGTTTGTGTGGAAACTTCAACAACTTCCATCAGGATGACCTGCGCATGCCCGGCGGGCAGATAAGCTTGTCGGAAGCAGACTTTGGCAACAGCTGGAGGGTAAATAAGACAATGTTGGAAGGAGGACCTTGTTTGGGTTTCAAAGTAGGGCTTCAAAGTCATATTAGGGTTTCAAAGTAGGGTTTGCAACAAGGGTTAGGGTTTCAAACTAGGACTTAAATCTATGGTTAGGGTTTCAAAAGATCAACTGTGTGATTGTGTCAACCAGGTAACAAACGGAAGCCACTCTCTGGCATCGTGCCGCCCGGGCGAGGACGTGGACCCCTGCAAGGAGGCGGGCTACCATGCCCGTAAGAACGCCAACGCCCGCTGCAAGGTCCTCAAATCGGAGGTCTTTAGGCCGTGCCATCGCGTGGTGCCCCCCGAGCCCTGGTACGCCGCTTGCGTCTACGACCTGTGTGCCTGCGGAGCCAACACCGACGAGTGTCTGTGCGACGCTCTGGAGGCCTACGCCGGACAGTGTCGCGAGGCCGGCGTGGTCCTGCATTGGAGGGGACCCTCGCTGTGTGGTGAGTCACAAACCTCCAAAAAGCATATTGCAATAAAATGTACTTTTTATGGTTTTAAAAAATCACATTTATCATATGGAAATAAATAATAGTTGTAATACATCCACAGCGGTGAGGTGCCCGGTGGAGAGGGGCTTCGTGTTTGACGAGTGTGGCCCGCCGTGCCCCGTCACCTGCTTGAACGTGGGTGCGCCATTGGGGGTGCTAGAGAGCCACTGCTTCAAGCCCTGCGTGCCGGGCTGCCAGTGCCCGGCTGGTATGGTGCTGCACAACAACTACTGCATCCATCCTAGCAAGTGCCCCAAGATCATCCACGGCAACCAGTGGTGACACCTTATTCGCCACTCAAGACTGCACTCGTCAATCATCTGATTGGTCGCCAGCCAATCACAGGGCTCTTACAAACAACCATTCACGGCTACTGATTATTTTGAGTCCTCACGGTTTTAAAATGCAGGCAGAAACTTCACTGCCAGTGCCAAAATTGTGAGACAGACCACCATGCTGCCCATGAGACTGAAGATGCAGTTCTATTTATAAACCACAAGGTGTAGTAGTTTCACTTGAACGTTCACTTCTACTTTTTATTAAACACGTTTCTAAAATATGTTTATGTACTGTGTTCCAAATGGACATACATGTTCTACAAGCACTGTTCAATTTCACATTCTCTCAGGTTTTCTTTTTTTGGAGGGGGGTGAATAAAGCTCTTACTAATGTCCAATTTGTATGAATTATTATAGTCACCATTATCAACAGCTCCCTCAAGGTACCGATTTGAAAAAAATCATTTCAAAACATGAAGCCCCGATGCACTATTTGTCACTTGATCCTTATGTCCTCTTGGGGGCTGTGGAAACCATAGCAACAGCTTGTATAATTAATGAGCCAGCAGGTGGCGCACCATGGAGAAGGTAAGGAAGGGTCTTATTGAGAAGCATTTCATTAGGGTTATATGTTGAACTTGTTTCTTGTGTTGGCGTGAGAGAAGGAGAAAGTGTTTTGTGACCTACAGCGAGGAGGAAGTGCGCATGCCGGTGAAACCGAAGGTAATCGCCAACTTTATTTTTATTTATTATTTATTCAATTTATTATTTATTCAAAATTTAGAAGAGGGAAAATGAAATAGGCTTATTTGTTTTATTATTGTATTTGTGACACATTAACATTTTTTTGTTTTTACCAATTAGTTTTCAGAAGGAGACAGCCAATGGTCTTGCTTTGGTGAGCGAATTTTGGATGTCCTCCTCGAAATGAACAGCATGAAAAAGAAGGAAAAGGTCAAGAAAGTACTATATACCTCGACTCTTGACTTATGAGTTTAATTTGTTCTTTCAACAAGATCGCAACTCAAGTAATGTTACTTGCAGCCTTGAAAAGACAGCAAAAAAAATAATTTTGAAATAAAAAATTGGACACTTTGTTCAGCTATACTGGGAGCTCCAGCTGCTCAATGCAGGACGTATGGACACGCTTCAAGTATGCAACAGTCCACCTGGCACTGTGCTCAAGTGTCCACACCAAACCACACAGGTACTGTAATAAAAATAATCATGTTTAATGAGCTTGACTATGTATTATGCATCATCTACATTCATGCAGAGGAAGACACATGCAGAAGAAGACATGAGAGGAGTGCGACGGCTCCAAAAGGCGGCAAGACAGAGCTGGGCCAAGTGAGAGGGTCAAAATATTAGGAAGAACTCACAGTATGGTACTTTGCAAGTGAGTGTGTGTTTGTGAGAGTTCAGATTGATGACAGAAGGTGTCCAGAGCGTTCTGGCCTGTTCCTGGCCAGTTCAAAGGTCAGCGTTGAGAGATGAAGCTTGGGCCATGGCATCCCGTTCAGACGTCCTCCTCTTGAACCAAGTCAAATACGACGCGGTGACTCGTTTGCTTTATGCTGAAATGCTGCAGAAATACCACAGTAAGGACGAGAGGTTAGACAAGCTCTTTTGGTTTTCTCCTTACCTGATTTTGTGATGTCACAGGCGTGCATGAGTGGGAAGCTCTGACACCATGGCGACGGCACCATGAAGAGATTTGGCTTGAGGAGCTAGCAGAGGAAGCTTTAGCGTGCGACGACATGATCGCTTTGGCCGAGCTGCCGGGAGCGTTCACAATATACGATAGGTGCACTCTTCACTTCCATAATTATGCAACGTTGATACTTTTCTCATTTCATCTTTAACATTACTTTTTCTCCAGTTCCAGAAAAGAATGCTTCACTGCAGTTTCTCTCTTGTATAAATTAAACACATGTCGCCGACAAGAGAAGGAAGAACTAACAGCATTAGTGGACAGGTACAAACAATTCTTCCACCATTTTGAATGATTGTCTTGAAAAAAATTTCTGTCTCTATAGGCTGGACAAGGAAAGCCTGCCATTGTTGTGTTTGTATATTCGATCAGCAACACTCAGAGCTCAAAACGAAAAAAGAGCCTACGATGCATATTTGGCTGTCGGTCAATCTTGGCACACGTGGTGAGATGATCAATTGGAATTTCAACGCTTTTGATAGTATACAAATTAATTCCGAGGCATTGCAGGCCTCGTGTTGACAGTCCACACAAAGAAGAGCAAGCTGCCACATTACTACGCGCTGATGACGACATACAACAACACAGTGATGATCAATTATCTCAACAGGTACTGCTCAATAATCCAGAATTATTTAAAAGTTTAAAAAGTTAGAAATGTGCTGTCACGGATCGGAATGGAGCAAGGCGTGGACCTAGAAGGGAAAAGGTAGTTAGAAGAGAGGATTAGAGGAACAAACGAACAGAACCGGCAAATTGACACAAGTTAACGGACCGAGCGACAGACTGGCTAACCGAAACACAACTGACAAAGACAGAAACCAAGAAACAAGAGACGTGTGACATGAACAATCCGGAAGTGTGACATGAACAATCCGGAAAGGAAGTGACACGCAGACAGGACTTAAATACGGGACAGGTAACGAGAGGTAGGTGACTGTGATTAGTACATTGATTGTGAGTAGACACAGGAAGGGAGGGGCGAGTACACAGATGTGGACAAAAACCATGACAACCTACACATGATAAAACAACCGGGGACGAGTTGTGATATGTGTGATTTTTGTTGTATCCTAAATAAAATTCTCAACCACAGTCATTACTGGAGTTATTGGTGCTGACTCAGCAGCAAGAAAGAAAGCAGCTGGTCCGTCTGTTAGAAGGAATCTCCTTGGAGGACGTACAAAGAGCAGCTCCCACAGATTCTCTGAAAACAAGTAAATCATCATCAAGTTACTTTCAACTGGATGGAAAAAATAAATATTTTCTTACCTCATAGGTTGCATAAAGAGGCTGCAGCAGATCTTCTCCAGAAGTGAGAAGCAACCCCAGTGTGACATCAGTAGAGGTCCAAAAATGTGGTCCCAGGACCTGCTAGAACGAGTCACTTTGGACCTCCTGGTTGAGCTCCTGGAGATCCAGGAGAGGCAAACATCTTCATTCCTCCTGACACTGTTGAATGAGGTAACGTGAGTGATGATGTCATCAAATGCAAAGTGATTTAATAATCTGACTTGCTTTAAGAGGGAACATCTCCAAGCGCTGAGGGAGGACTTCCAGTCCAAACTCCAAGCTCAACACCTGCACGCCAACCTGCTCCAACTTCTCAATCCAGACGCCTCTTCATGTTCTTCACACGCTAATTTAAGCAGCCAGGAGCATGTTCCGCAACAGGCCAGTTCTAGTGAATCCGCAGAGGTCCAGAACGTCACAGGTGGACCACGTGAATCTCAGACGGCAGCCGATACAATCGGCACAAAACCTGATGGAGACCAAATTGAAGATGTCGCTGATAAACAAGGAGTCTGCGCAGGTAATGCTAAAATTGATGTACCTAATCAAGTGTCCAGTAAGTACATACATGAAGATCTACTCCTTCCAGGCTGCGGCGTGACACTGGGAGGTCTGCCCTATTTGGAGGTTTTATGTGTTCCCGATTCATTGTCTAAAGTCGACGGAGAAGGTGGACGCGATGATGAAGATGTTGAAACGAAGAAGTGTGAGGAACAGGACTCTTTGATCACGCTGGCTTGGAGCACACATCTTGAAGAGCAAACAGGACTTGATGGGGAGCCCGCAAATGCTGTTGCTATGCAAACGCAGCCTTCAGCCGAAAGTCGTGAAGGAGACTTAAAGGAGGCAGGAAAAGAAAATGACCTTCACGCAAATCTACAGCAGGCCTCGTCGAGCTCAACTGACGAGGTGAAGGAACTTGGAGCTCCTGAGGTCACCGCATATGCTTCAGTATGTCTTCTAATTGAATTAAGAGCAACTTTACCTTTGGTTGATTCCATCTTCTTGACATTTCTCCCGCTTCTTCTCCTGAAGGGCCATTGTAGCACAAAGGAGAAGATGGCAGCGATGGAGGGCGTGAGACAGAGAGAACCAGTTTCTGCATTGGAGAGAGAGAAGACCATGCGGAAGCTGGTGGACGTGCACCGCCGGGTGGAGAGGAGGCAGCAGAGGGACAGAGACAGACAGCAGCTGAAGGTACCAGGAAGTGCTGAGTGGAATGATGAAGATGATGAGGAGGACCTTTCTTGCTTTCAGGTGCAGGAACGTCTGTCCATCATTCAGAGCAGGAAAGCGGATGAGGATTTATTTGGGCCTAAGCACACAGAGAGGATGAGACATCTTCGTAAAGACGTAGCGCAGGTAAAGTTGTCATTGCTGGTAGGCTACAAAAGATGGCAAATGAACATCTTGATTGTCCTTCAGGATGAGAATCAGAAGAAAATGCTGGTCAGAGAGCAACTGGAGCAGCTCAGGAGGGAACGCTCCTTTATTATGCAGTCCAGGAGAAAAAGGTACGGAACATATCGGGCTGTCTGATGACATTTCGGGATCAATATTTTGCAAGCGTCCATATTTTGAGTCTCTTTCTGAAGGAACACTACTGGTTTCAAGGAACTTCTGGCTCCAGCGCATCTCCAAAGCAGAGGAACCGAAGAGAGGTCGGACCAAGACGACGGCTTGCAATGAAAGGAGAAGGCGCCTGATTGGAAAATTAAACTCTTGCTCTGCAAACAATGTTGGACTTGCAGATTGTTTATTATACAGTTTAATTATCTGAACAAACATAAGCATTGACATTAATACCACTTAATCAAGAACAACTTCCGGTAGTCTGTGGCCAAATGTACACGCTCAAGTGCCATAAAGTCTTTTCAAAATAAAGTTGGCCGCTAAAAGATTGGAACGATAGAGGGCGCTGTTTCGTTTACGCAACAAAATGTTAATAAGCTTTGGGGGCTGAATATTGTTTTAACGCAATAATTATATGTACGCTCTTTTGCCTTTGTGAAGTGAGTTGGGAGCTGTCGAGTCGGGCGTGGGAAATTTCTTGGCAAACATTCAACAGTGACAGCGTCCGCTCACATGATACAGCATCAACAAGGCGGCGGGCGGGAAAGCCGGCACATTCCAAAGCAGCTCCGACTTGACGGGCCGCCGCGTTAACGCACACGGAGACTCCACGGATTACGTGGAGCGCTCACGAGAAAACACTTGAACATAAAACTTCAAAGTACGACAACTCAAGACTTCATTTTTTTTTTTTTAAGCGGTGACAGCACAAAGGACCATTTTGGAAAATCGTAGCTGAGGATGAGGTGGTGTGGAATCATCAGGCTTGACGTCTGTGTGATGTCACATGTGTGTGTGTGTGTGGACCCGGGTTGTATGTCATCAGCGAGTACGGTAAGCAGCATGCTTGTGTTTGTGATAGATCACACTAAACCATGTAACACTAGTTGACAATAATCGCTTTTTTTTTTTTCTTTTTTTTTCCCAGTAGACTGACTGCTGTTAGTCGGCATGAACAGCCGACACGGAAGTCTGAGTCAAGTTTTGGCCTGAGGCTTCGCTGAGCACTACTGTCCATGAAACACAAAATAATCAACTTGAACTCCAGCATCTCTTTTGGGCACCATTGAACTGAAGAGGGTGCGTGTGTATGTACGTGTGTGTGTGTGTGTGTGAGAGAGACCCCATATCAGGAGAGAAATGTGCATGTGCGTGTCAGGTCTTGAACGGCATGGTAACAGTGGAGCTGGAGGAATGACGCGTGTAAACACGCATCCGAGTCTTTTCTACTGGTGCGCGCACTGCACTCCCGGGCCGTGATGGCCGCCGGCCTCCTCGTCGGAGCTGTCGTTGTAGGCCTCCCTCCTG
Source organism: Syngnathus scovelli (assembly GCF_024217435.2). Taxonomy (NCBI): domain Eukaryota; kingdom Metazoa; phylum Chordata; class Actinopteri; order Syngnathiformes; family Syngnathidae; genus Syngnathus; species Syngnathus scovelli. Next base: position 17,110,851 of record NC_090852.1, read on the forward strand.
GCGCCGCCGCCTGAGCCTTGACTCCTGTCGAAATCCGTCAGGTCCACTTCTTCGGCGTCGGCGGAAATGAGGGGATCCTCGGCGCGGGCCGGCAGCAGGCACTCCAGCTCCTAGAAGAGGAATGATCCATCAGTGGTTGCTTTTAGGGACACGCGTGATCGACGGGACCTCACGTTTAGCTTTTCGGGGCTGATCCAGTTGTTCTGAGGGAACTGCACGTCAAACTTGATGTAGAGGTCTCCCTTCTCAAAAGGGTTTCTGTACTGTGGCATTCCTTCTCCTTTAACTACGCGAATGCAGGCTGAGACAGCGACACGGCACGATACAATAAAAATCCACAAATAGAGCCAGACCAATTTAAAAAGGCGTTTCGAGAAGTAGGCGCGTGTACCTGGTTCTATGACCTTGCCAGGCGGGTACTTGACAAGCAGCTGCCGTCCGTCCAGATGCATGAGCGTGATCTGGAAGCCGCACAGAGCCTCGACCAGGCCAATGCGCTGCACCATGTGAAGGTCATTGCCTTCCCGGCGGAATTCCTGACACGGAGAAGAAGATCAAAGAACTGAGGCTCAGATTCACTGATGACGACATCACTGTCTTTTTTTTTCTTTCTCTCTCCGTACATCGTGTTCTTTCTCCTGTAGGACCAGGACAATGTCTCCGGGTTCCACACCGGGCGCTTGGTCGGCTTCCCCGGTGAAGGTGATCTTCTGTCCATGTCTCATGCCTTTGTCCACGTGCACCTCGAGCAGCTTGGATTCCTTACTCACTTTATGACCTTCACACTTTTTACAGCGATCTTTCTCGCTAATGACCTCGCCTGCACAAACAACATATTTGAGATGATTCCTTTTTGATCCCGCAAATGAGATTTGCGTGATTTTGTTTTTCCAGTCACATTACCCTCTCCTTTGCAGTCTGTACAGACCGACTGCACCTGTTGGACCATACCAGGGGCCAGCTGTCGAATCACAACCCTCATACCCAGTCCTCTGCATGCCACACACTTTTGCACTGCGCCCGCCTTGCCCCCCTGACTGGATTGCAAATGGCAGACTGTCAGCCATCTCTTACAGTAACACGAAAAAAAAAAAAAAACACTCACCCATTGCAGGCACCACAAAGGACATTCTTGCTCAGCTGGAGTTTAGTAGTTTTACCATTGTAGAGGTCTTCAAGTGAAACTCTATGGTGGGGAGGGGGAGAAAGATTTATCAGTATACAACAACACATTCATACTTGAAATCTTGATTTCTGCATCATAGACCCAATTATGAAAAGTCAGTTTTCCAGCATGTGTCCCTGATTAAAAGTCAATTACTTGAGAGGGTGCACCATGTCTTCGCCTCGTCTCCGTCCTCCGTTGCGTCCTCTGCTCTGCCCCCCCATGAACCCAAAGAGTCCTCCACCAAATATGTGGGAGAAGATATCGTCCATGCCGGGCCCGCCACCTCCGCCCTCGCGTAGCCCCTGTTCTCCATAGCGGTCATAGAGCTCTTTCTTCTCCGGGGTGGTCAGTACTTCATATGCAAAACTGATCTCTTTAAACTGGGTGATAAAATGAAATGGATTATTAGCTGCCATGTTGAAGATTATCTTATTGTAATTATGCAACAGTGTATTTCTTTTCTCTCCACTTTTATGGCAGGTGGGGATGTTAGAATGTTACAATATTTCTTACATTTCAACGTCGACAAACTATCAAAGTGATTGGTCCCAAACCATATTTTTATTTCTAATAAACCACCACTGATCATTTCATACCTTGTCTCCAGCATCTGGGTTCTTGTCAGGATGATACTCTTTAGCCAATTTGCGGTAGGCCTGTAATAAACCAAATTGTTAATATTCTACAAGAAAGAACTAACTCGAGCGTTTATCTAAGTCAGGCTTTGTTTCTAAAAATGCATCGACTTGTGGGCCTGCTGTCAAAAACATCAGGACACCAGCAGGAGCATCGCTGCTTTTGACACCTCCAACCATCTTGAGTTTTCATCTCACGAGCTTCACTTGGAAAAATAAACCATTCTTCTGACAGTATGATATCAAGAGCATGAAATAACCACCTGTTATGAATCTGCAATGTTAGGATTAGAAGTGTAGCAGTCTTTAAGTGGCATGACCAGATTAATCGTTAAGATTTTCATTATACATTTTCATCAAAACACAGCGGATATAGAAGAATCATACACAACTGAACTCCTTCGTGTGGCATTATATAAATGTGAGAATTACTCCATGGCGACGACTATTTCCTGAAATGTATCGTCTAATATCCGGTGAGCTATGCCACTCGTGGTGTCTTTAGTTTCCGTTTAACGCTCGGCAGGGAATACCTTTTCAGGATACAAATTAAATGTGACATATTCCATAGAGAGCAAACAGAACTTTGTCCCACCGTCACGGCGAGAAACGTAGTTTGTTTCACAGTTATTTCGCTGAGTTAACAAGCTAGCTAGCGAGCTAACCAGCTAGCTCATGTTGGCTAAGCAGTTTTTAGGCCCATTTTTATAAGTGACCAGCGTCACCGCTTCACTGTTGTCCATTTACAACATCCTCACCTTTTTTAGTTCATTTTCTGAGGCCGACGGTGAGACGCCGAGGATGTCGTAGAGCTTGGTGTCCGCGACTTTCGACATGATGCTCAGGGCCGGCTACCTTCTGCGGACGTTCAGATGAGTGAGGAAGGAAACAAGCTAAGCCGGCTGGGATCGTTATGGGTTGCCAGATTCATACGAAAAGTCCCCCCTTTGACGTAGACGCCCCCAAACCAGAGCAGTCGCAGTTCCAGGGGGCGGGCAGAGGGGACGTCTAGAACTTCACGCGGGGCCATAATCGGGTTTTATTATTAGCATTGCGTACCATGACGCTCTTTGTGACGCTCTACTGCAGAGCGCAACTCTTGTTTGTATGAAGACCAAATGTACACTACGGGTGGGCAGGGCCACGTTTGATTTCTAAAACAGACGCACTGGGCTGCTCAATTGTAGAACAGGTAAAGTAAAATAAAAAATGATAAAAATATATGCAAAATGCACACCCAAACTCTCATTTACACCTACGTATTTGCAATTTTTAGAGCGAGCCCCGCATTGTTTTCCTGCACGTATCCCTAAAGTCTTCTTTTCAACATGAGAACATTGAATGACACTCCCTAAAGTCATCACCACAGTATCTATAGAAACTGAATGGAAATAAAGCATTGGAATTGTAAAATATACCGTGTCAAACCTTTCTAGAGTATTCCTTGTGTTTGTGTGAAGTGTCACGTGAATTTCTGTACTTGTGATTTAAAATCCCGTTCTCGAGATGGAACTACTGACCGCGTCCCCTCCGTCAGAAAAAAAAAAATGTCATCAGGCTGATGCTTACACGGCTTGACGGACAGCTGAACTTATGGACTACGTTTTATCTTCTCCGCCATTTTGATCGGTGACACCACCGGTCGTCGTCGCCGGCCCGTTGAAGTTGATTTGGGGCCGGTGTCAGTGCGCTCGACAGCGTCTCCAAGAGCTGCGCGCTCGCGGTGGATAGATGGTGAGATGAGGACACCGCTAGCGTGAAGCTAACATACGCCACAACTGGAGGAGAGCCCCGCTATGGGCCGCTCCGGGTGACCTGACAGCCCGAGTTTAGACGATGACCGAGGACAATGAGGCCTGAAAGGTAAGCCTCGATTGTCATCAAAAATAGATATATATTATAAAAGAATGTCAAGTGGAAAGTGATGACGCAGAGCCGAGGAGGCTGACTGAGGTCAGCTAGCTAGCTGCTGCTTAAATAGCGTTGTCGTATTAATATGTCAAATATTTATCTTTCCTTCAAGGTATGAGATGATCGCCACAGTCGCTCGTGGAAACTCACTGGGGAATGTATTCTAAATGGGAGAAAAAGACAACTAAAAACCCGCAGTGGTGTTCATTGAATGAATGGTAATTAACGCTTCATTAAGCAGGTTGCTAGGCTTTAATTTTGTTATACAGTAAATTATCTTATTTATTACTGTCTCAATAAGACGCGCAGTGTTGTTTCCTAGCACCAATCACATTGCCAAATTCTCTCCATACAGTTAAGCGCTCGAGCCGCCCCTGACGTCAGCCATGTTTTGGAAATTTGACCTACACACAGCTTCTCATCTGGAGGCTTTACTGGACAAGGAGGATGTCACGCTCACCGAGCTCATGGACGAGGATGATGTTCTGCAGGAGTGCAAGGCTCAGAACAGGAGGTCATTATTATATCTCTGCGGCTTCTGCTGTCTGGCTGACTCAACTGACTTTGACTTTCCTTTTCGTAGACTCCTTCTGTTTCTATGCCAGGACCAGTGCATGCAGGAGCTGGTCCGCAAAATTACCACCGAGCCTCCTGCTGGTATAGAGGAGACCAAGCGATTCAAGTATGTGCACTGTCATTCATTCCCATTTTATAGTCATGGTTACATATGCAAATTCTTTCCGAGCTAGTCAAATCATTTCTCGCTCTTAATGTTAACTAGCTGTTGTTGTTTTGATGTCCAGGTATTCAAATATCGCATGCGAGCTGTTGACAAGTGACGTGGGTGTGATCAACGACAAGCTGGGCAATGAGGATCCTCTCTTAGAAACCTTGTATGCTTTCCTGGAGCAACCGGCCCCTCTCAACCCCCTACTGGCGTCGTTCTTCAGCAAGACCATTGGGAACCTCATCGCGCGAAAGACTGAGCAGGTTAACATTAGGTTCAAAACTCACATTTGCAGAAGCGCAGGAGACTTCATGACGTTTTTGTTGTTGTGCTTAGGTGATTAGTTTCCTGCGGCGGAAGGAGGGATTCCTCGCTTTGGTTCTGAAGCACATCGACACGTCGGCCATGATGGATGTCCTGCTACGACTTATAAGCTGCGTGGAGCCGCCCCCTCTTCGACTGGAGACTCTGACTGTGAGAGACGAAGACACACAGACAGACAGACAGACTCCAATTTCACATTCTATTATCTTGTGTTTATTGTTCCCAGTGGCTGAATGAAGAAAAGCTGGCCCAAAGACTCATCGAAATCATTCACCCGGAGATGGATGACGAGGTTTTGTTCATTTCCGTTAACTATAAATAACCTTGACTAAAACCCCAGCTCCGGCCGCCAACACACTGAAACCAATTTATTTCATCTTTGCTTTGAATGATACTCATAAAGCACCACTATGGAGCTTCTATTTTTATGATTCTAAAAAGCCACTTGGGTGTGTCTCATTTCTATCAAGAGGCAGTCCAACGCGTCTCAGACTTTGTGCGACATCATTCGTTTAAGCAGAGACCAGGCCAATCAGCTTCAGGAGATGTCACAGCCCGACCCGTTGCTGACCGTGCTCGAGTCGTAAGTCGCGCAGACGCTTCGGATTGTTCCCTCGGATACGTAAAGAGGACACGTGTTTCTGTTTCGCAGGCAGGAGTGTGTGGAGCGGCTGCTAAGGAACATGTTCTCAGGAGACAGGACCGAGAGCTGCATCATCAACGGGATTCAGGTGCTGCTCACTCTGTTGGAAATCAGGAGGCCTGTGTGAGTGGCCAATCTTTGCTTTTATTAACCTTCACGCTAGCGGGAAAAGCTTCGTTTCAAACTCTTTTTTTTTTTTCCCTCCGTAACGGCAGCGTGGATGGCGTCATGGACACTCAAGGCTTTGAGAGAAGTTACAACATAAACAGCAGCATCCTTCTGGCCATTAAGCCACACTTGCTTCATTTCCACCAGCTACTTTTGGAGCCTCCCAAAGTACGTTAAGAAGAAGCATAAATGTATTTGGAAGGATTCCTCTCATCTCTTTACCTCATCTAGCGAAATCCGATGCTGACGACTTTGGGCGTGCTGGAGGAACCTTTGGGGAACACTCGGCTGCACGTGGCCCGACTCGTGGCCTCCCTGCTGTACACCAGCTCGGCCAGCCACGCGGTCATCGCGCAGGAACTCTGTCGGCTCAACACAATGGACCTGCTTTTGGTGAGACCAAGCCACGCCTTTTCATGGTGCACCATCATTCAAAAATGTGCACTTTCAGAACTCCTTCTTCAAGTACACATGGAACAACTTCCTGCACCTGCAAGTGGAGCTATGCGTGGCGGCCATCTTGCGGCCCTGTGCTCACGAAATGAGACTTCAACCAGGACTCCTCTCCCAAGACGTCAAGGCTCCTCAGCAGGAGCAGGCTTCGGCGGACGTCCTCGGGACCCACGACGATTCTGCACATCAATTATTGGTGACGCATGTAGGTATCTGAGGGAATCTTCATGTCGTTTTCTTGACTGATCTCCGGATTTGATCTTTCCAAAGTTGTTTCAGCATTGCCGCCTTGTTCAGAGGATTCTCCTGGCCTGGGAAGAGAACGATAAAACCCAGTAAGTGTTAATTGAGGTTACTACACCATGGGATGATCTAAGGTTGGATATTGTTGCAGGTCAGAAGGTGGAATGAGAAGAGGCTACATGGGGCATCTGACCAGGATCGCCAATACGGTTGTTCACAATCTGGAGAAAGGCCCGGTTCACACCCAGATTAGTAATCTCATCAGCGGTGCGTGATCGACGTTAATTTAAAATAGAATTGATAAACATGAATATTTTCTACATACGTCTTGGGCACAAATTAGCATTAGCATATTGCTACTATTTTGGCTCCTCCTGTCTCGGGTTCCGTCTAATTCTATTGGGTTGGTTTCTCTTTGGGCTGCAGAGCTACCTGATGACTGCAGAGGGCGCTGGGAGACTTTTGTAACGGAGACGCTTTCAGAGACCAACAAGAGAAACACCATCGATCTGGTAAACATCTCACCATCCATGCACCTAACAGAGCCTTTGAAGTCTCACGGCTACGTTTGCGCGTTTTAGGTCGGCAGCGGTAATCCGCGGCTTTCCTCGGAAGACGACATGGAAAGCCCCTTCCCAAAAGAACTGACACTCCAACAGGTTTGGACACACGTTCAAATACCGAGTGTCCTCTGGGATGCTCTGTAAACTAAATCTTTTTTTTTTTTTGCACTTCAGGCTTTCTCAGATTACCAAATTCAGCAGATGACGGCAAATTTCGTGGATCAGTTTGGTTTCAACGATGACGAGTTCACCGATCACGACGACGGCATCGGGTGAGTGTGTGTACGACAGCGTGTTTTTTGATGCTTGGCGGGACTAAGCGAATCTCTTATTGCAGGGCGACATTTAATCGAATCGCAGAGATAAATATCAACATCGACGTGGGCCAAGACAGTGTGAGTTTACAGTTGAATGTGTTTTTGTAAAATACAGTGCTTTTATTATTGTATTAGTAAATTTAGTCCTGAGCATGGTCAAGGGTTATTATTTATTTTTTCAAACCTTTTTTACAGGCCAATACGGCTTCGTTTGACGCCTGCGCCAAGGAGAGGATACAAGCCTTCGACGATGACGAAGAGGACATCTGGGAAGAAAAAGAATTCAACTATGCAACACAAACCAAGTCAAGAAACAGGTTTGGAGACACAATTGGTGTGGCGATGTATCGACGCTTATTTATTTGATCTACTCAACGAAGGTTCGGCGGGACGCAGGCAGCCCAAGGCCAAGCTCCGCCCGGCCAAGCGTGCGAGAGGTCGGCAACTTCCGACAAAGCGGCGAGCTCGGATTCTGACGAAGGAGAGGAGTTGAAAGATGACATGGACCCTTTCTCCAGTCAGACAGAGGCCACAAAGGGTGAGATAGAACGACTGTATGATCATCACGCCATCGTTTGGTTCGCTCTGAGGGACTGACGGCTTTTGACTACTCTTCCTCAGACTCGGGCTGGATTGCGGACTTTGGGGAGGTGAACTCAAAAGCTCCGGCGGCAGGCATGGGCTTTGCAGCCTGGGACAGTCCGCAGCCCGCCGCTACTAAAACAGAAGAGAAGGGCTGGGCCAAGTTTACGGATTTCCAGCCTTTCTGTTGGTGAGCCGCCCGAGCGAGGCTAGCAATACTATCTGAGCTGGAAATTGTCCAAGACTTTTGTTTCCACTCATTGACCGCACAACTTGAAGGAGAAGTAAAAACCCTGTGTCAAACTTTAGCAACGTGCAGTTAGTGGCGTTTATGAGGGGAACAACAAGGCCGCGGCCACATTCCAAAAGAGAAACCACCAAAGTGCACTCGGCCCGCTCTGTGTCTCATCCAGAACAGTCAATCCAAATGAATTAGTGGCCACCTAGGGGTGGACGTGGTAACAACGTGTTTCCCACGATATTTTAAGCAATCATTTTTACCGATTTTCCAGTATACTTAATAAAATGCCCTCGCTGCGAGCCACCAAATAATTATTCAATATAATTAACGAAATATGTATCTACCAAATGTTCACCATGTGTTTGGAACCCTGCAATAAACGGGGTTCACTGAAGGTATCGCTCGTCCAAGGTGTCAGCCGCTCAATGTTTGGACCATGTCGGGAAATTAAATTTAGAGCTGGGAATGCGAGGAATGTGACCGCCCGAGCTTTCACCCGACTTCTCAAAATGGTTGCATTGTGTCTGCGGTGCTCTCGCTCTCTCAAGTTTTTGACATGTTATTATATTTCCCTAGTTCTGAAGCTGGCCCCCAATGCAGCTCCCCCGTGGCCTCGGACCTTAGCGCCAAACCGAGCCAGAATCGTAAGATTTTTTTTCCCACAACAATATAAAAGTTAGAATGAACGGCTCTGTTGAATCAATGAGGACTTGATCTTACCTCCAGCCTGCGTGTGGAGCGTATGCGGGACGAGGAAAGCTCCCCTGGTGGCGTCGGACAGCTCCTCCTCCAGCAGCTCCGACACAGATGAAGACGAGAACAAAACGGGGTCCGCCCGCGCCGCCACCACCGAGACCCTCAACAGGGGCGACGGCAAGGAAACCATCCGGCTGACTGTGGACGCCAAGAACGAGCGTGCCGTGTTCAGCAGGTACGGGACTTGAATGCTACCAACTGCAACAGACTATTTTTTATTTTTTTTACACTTCCCACATTTGAGTCACCGACAATGTAGTGGTTCACACAGCTCACCAATCAGCCTGGCCTGGTTTTCTGGGTGGCGTAAGAATATTTGTTTATTTTATTTATTTATCACTATTGATATATTTATTTCTAGTACCTTCTTAAACTTTTCTTTCACATTCCACATGGCCTCTTCATAACCAGTGCTAGCTCTACAATCTACCATTTGTCTGCTCACTAAGAGCGTCCGTCCCTCATCTATCCCTCCGAGCTTTCCCTCTCCGTCCCTCTCTTTGTTGCTCTTCTGATATCGCCCCACCTGTCTCTTCCCACCTGTCCCCCCCCTCGCCCTCAGAGTATTCCGCCCAGCCACTCGACGGTATGTGAAGCGTGTGATGATTTCCTGAAGTTTGTATGAGAAAGCAAATAGCGTTGAGAACAAAAGACGAGAAGAGGCGTGTTCTGCTTGTTGCCTTGAACTCGGATGCGTGCGACAATCAAAACTAATTCATCCGCGTGGACTGCACTAACCTACCACAAAAGCTTAGCTCATCCCTATTCCCAATACCAGTCCGGCATTAACACATCCATAAATAGCAAAAGGCGTGTCCGTGGCCTCACATGTGTGCCGCAGATGTTTGCAATAATGACATATCCAGTGCATCATTTCCTATTAAACAGCTCGTGTCTTCCCTGTGCAGCAAGCGAGTGAGTAAAGAAGCCCCCCCCCCTCCCCCCACCCCGTTTTACCACAAGGCATGCTCTGAAGAAAAAACTTTCTTCTATCCAAGTCAATGCATTAGCATTAGCACGCCATTTACTAACATTGTCCCTATTCAAGCATGGACAATTTGGGGTGGGGGGGCGGGGCTTAACACCATCAACAGCAGGTAACGGAGGTGAGCTTTTAACCAGGATGTACAAGCGCTGTTTATTTTCCTTCTACCGAGAGCGCATTCTCATTCTCTTTTTTTTGGGGGGGTTGTTTTGAAGTCACGCAGACAAGACAGCAGAAGACAAAGGGAAAGGAAATGAGGTGGTTGCGGAATCTGGAAGGAAAAACGGAGACTGCCCAAGTCCTAGCCAGCAGCCGGCTGCTGTCACACAGTGAGTAGTGTCTATTTACTTGGCACACAGTAGTGGAGCTACTTCCTCGAATGACCTCGAGGGGGCCTTTGTTTACTTAACTACCGAGAGAACCAGGCATGAGGTGTTCAGCACCGCATTTTCTCATAACGGCGGTATTTTGTATTAGCTGTTTCCTCATCAAATAGCTCGGTGGCATTTGAGCATCCGCAACGTGTAGATTCTACAGATTTAATGAAGGCGTGGTCACTCTATGCGGAAATGTCACGCATGCATATAATGTTTATTTTTATGGGAGAGAAACATGAAGCTATTTGCAAATCTGTCCTTTTTCTTTGTTGGTTGAACAGAGAGAAGCAGAACTCCGCCAACGGACCGGCCTAACCGGCATCATCGCCAATATGGATGGCGGGCCCTTCAACGCGCAACCTCGCTGTTTGTTCTATGATTTCTCTTAGCGGCCATGTTTGTCAGTCCGGCGGCTCGTCCAACAGCCAAATGAGGTTACACATTAATGATCGGCCCGAGACTAAAAAAAAAAAACAAGTCGGTGGGCTTATCTTGCGCATGAATCAGAGCCTGGTCTGAGTTTCGCAACATTTGACTTGTTGGAAAAAGAAAAGTACAAAAACACCACAAATCTATTTTTTTTTCATTTCAGAATTTCAACTAAACTATCTGCATTTAATCCATATCCTGTGCATGGACTTTAAAGTACATATCAAGGATATGGTGACCCGCAAATATTTATTTATATTATGAAATAGCGCATCATGAGCTCTGCTTTAAAACGTGCGTGTGAGAGTGAGCTCTGTCCCAGGTGCAGAGGTGACTCTCAGGTCCGAGGAGATACAAAAAGAAAGCACACCTGAACACACACTGTATTATAAATAAAGTAAATAAACATCCTCCAAAAAGACATGCGTAAGTGCATGCCGCCATTCATACCCACCCGTCCTCCTTCTCGGAACCTGTCAGTGTACTTATTGTGATATTTGCTCCTGTATTAGATTGTGGCTACTCTTGGTAATATAAACGTAATATAAATGTATAATATACACATATAATCATATCTATTTTTGAAACAAAAGATGGAAAAATGTAATGTGTGTAAACGTGCGTTTGTGTGTTGTTGAAATGAGGCAATAATGATTTTTTTTTTGGTATTCCAGCATCAATTCCAGAGGAGTGTGTGCTTGTGTAGTCTTCCATAATATTGCGCTAACAACTTTGTAGCGCGTTAGCTAATCAGCTGAGATTTTTTTTTTTTTTTTTTTGCATAGCCATTATCTTGTTGGTACTTATATGATGTCAATGACAAAATAAAAACAGCTAGTACCCAGCGTATTGTTTGTTTACTCCAATGTGGAGTTTATTTAGCGGTCTTTCTTTTCCCGCACTTTAAAAACACGTACGTTGGGTTCATTGACGACTAAATTAATTATCCATAATATCAGCGGCTCACCCACGACCCAAATAAGGACTGGCATTATGGAAAATAGATGAATAGAATGATTTGGGTAGATTTGAATCTAATTCACAAGCACTTTTTTTTTTTTTTTTTTTTTGCAAAGGCTCTATTAGAATGTGAAGTGGCGCTTAAATTATGTACTGTACACACGTTAAAATGACGTTTTGCTTTCTGCCAAAGCCCTTGAGTAGTTCCAGCCTCTATTTTTTGGCAGCCATTAAAATCCAAACAGTGGTGTTTCCACACAATTCAATAATTTAAAAAAAAGATTTGAACAAGCGTAAGGAGACACTGTGCACCTTTTTTTTTTAAAAAAACAAAACAATCTAAAGTAGTTTCCAGGTGTCACACTTGACATACTTTTTCTGCCCTTGCTAAAATTAGCGGGTGGACCACTGACCCCCCCCCCCCGTCTACCGCTGGGCTACTGCCAAGTCTACTGGATTCGCTTGAATTGTCTCATGTTGCACTGTGTCATGGTTGTTTTCATGTGGTCATAGCTGTATAGATTATTTATGTGCTCTATGTCGAACCCCTTGAAAATGAGATGACTGTTCTGTTCAAGGGGCTATCCATCAATTTGAAATGGAAAATTAGGTCACGCTCAGTCGGGAATGGCCGAGTCGTTACATTATTGGCCATGCTGAAGTCAGGCTGTTTCGAGGGGGCGGTGCTGTCTCATGCAAATGAGCCGCCGCTTTTCAGTTTCCCACATTTTTGCATTTATTTTTATTTGAAATGTTTTGTCAACTTCTTGCATTTCTACTGCAGCACTGTGAGGACGACCTGCATAACCACTAGTCCACCGCGCTGCCATCATCGGATGAAGTTTTACACAAACAACACTTTGTGGCTTTGGGCGGTTTGTCCCTCATCTCTTTTCCAGTGGCCTTTTACTTTGTCATGAGCATCTGCTCCTCACACACACACACACACACACACACACACACACACACACACACACACACACACACACACACACACTACGGAAAGGGGAAGGGGTGGAGTTGCGCTGACTATTTCAACTAGTGTTGGAGAAACCTGCCTGTCCGCTCAGAGCTGAGGAGGCGGCGCTTGCGAGGCGTGGGACTCTAGACAAAGAAGACACACTCACTCACACACACACAACGCTCACACAAGACACGACCGGAGTTGGACAGCTGGAATCGATCTTCAACTCCTGGGACTATTTTTTCTTCCCCCCCCCCCGCTTGGCGAACAAAGTTGTCAAAAAAAAAACGAGGAGCTGCATGTTTTCCAGCTGTGCCGATCCATAAGTTGTGCTACCATATGTTGTGCGTAAATGTGCGCACGGATAGGCGTGCTCGGGATGGAAAATAGGGGCCGGCTCTACTCTTAGCTGTCCGCCATGGGGGGTTGCCATAGTTACCCCACCACCACCAAAGCGGACGGCAAAGCTCCTCCTGACGTCTGCAAAGTGTAAGTTTTCTTTTGACATTTTTTTCTTCAATTGTTTGAGAGACAAAAAAACAACAACAAAGCAGGAATGTCGTCCAGATAAGCGCGTTACATATTTGCGCGATGGCATCAGTGAATTCCTTCGGCAGACGAGTAGCGCGGGGCAAAAGCAGGGTGCCCGAGTTACTCGGCAAATGTTTGCTGTTGATTCCAGCCTGGTTAAGGTAAACAGTGCGCACGTCACCGCCACTTGCGCCGTGTTTACGCATAAGCGCGCTAAGATGTGGGTCCATTGTGCGTTTTGTGTGTGGACCACAACTCCAGGCCTTAAAGGCAGGACAGGATGTTCTCTCCGTTTCCTTCTAGCGTGCTTTCTTTTGGGGAATTTCCACTAAGGGGTACCGAAATAGGCCCGCTGGACTAATGGTTTGCACATCTGCCTCACAGTCAGACATCCCACATTTGTCCTGCTTTGTGCCAAGTTTTGTTTTTGCATCAAATATCAAGTGGGCATGCAAAGAAGAGGGACGGCCTACCTGAAGCATCCAGCCGCTGTTGAACTTAAGCGTGGTTAGCATATCCGCCTCGCAATCCTGAGATTCTGGGTTTGATTCCCATCGTCTGTGGAGCTTTCATGGTTTCTCCTCCTTATGCTGGTTTTCTTTTTCCCCACAACTCAAAAAAGATTCCAGCTCACCAGCAACTCTAAAAAAAGTGGTATTAAAAAATGGATAGATATTAAAATATGCAGTTTTGTTCAGGATTTGCTCTATGTCAAATCAAAACATATAATAATATATTGCTAGCTATGGATTATTATTAATTTATTTTTAGTAAAGAGAAAAATAAATCCAGAAGAATAAGTCCGATTCAAATATTTCGACAATTTCTTTTCTGAGGTCAATTGAAGATAATATTCAACAAATTGACCAGTAAAATGTTTTAAATCATGTAAAGTATGTACAAAAAAAACTCAAGCGTGTGACATAGCTAAGGGGAAGAATCCCAGCAATTCCGTCAACCGACATTGTGACATCTGCTAGACAGCAATCAAACAGCACTTTGTCTTCTTGTCACTCACGATGTTCTCCTTCACAGACGCTTTTGTATTTCTTCATCAGATAATAAAACTGTTCGTTTCCAGTATGTCTGGCAAATATATATATTTTTTTACATGGAGCTTAAAACAATTAGACAGTGCATGTGTAGTTCTCCACCGAGTGTGAAATGTCTCATCTACTGATGTCACTTCTCCATTGTCCTTCAAAGGGGGCTCAACAACAACATCTTGGAGACGCGTCCGTACCTCCAGCAGGAGTACGCATGCCAGCACATCAACCTCACGGACATGTGCGCGCTCACGTTGCTACCGCCCGGCATGGACAAAGCCGAGTGGTTGGCCAGCAACAGTCAGTAACTCTTCCGCTTTTTCGGCGGTTAAAAACGACGCGTCGTTTCATTCGCTCCTCTCTTTGCAGCCGTGTCGTTTTTCAAGCACATAAACCTGTTCTCCAGCGCGCTGTCCGAGTTCTGCACCCCCACCACCTGCCCGACCGCCTGTGGACCGGGCGACACGTGAGTTAATGGTGCACGACGCCGTGAAATGGAGCCGTCGGATAATATTGTTATTTATGCCGTCGTTATGAACCTTAGAGATTTTTTTTTTTGGGAAACATAGACACTTCCATGCATACTTTCTATCCTTGTTTTTAGAGTTTATGTTTGGACTGATGATCATGGCAGGAAGCTGAAATGCTCTGCTCCTCTCTACTTTGACTACGCCATGTCCTACATTCAGGACCTTCTCACAGATGAAGAGGTGTTCCCCACAAAAGCAGGTAAAAATCCTTAAGATAGTTTTTTCAAATTTTTTTTCTATCTGGTCCAGTCATGCTTGGAATTGAACAGAAGCTCACTTATTTTTGCTTTGAAAGCAGAATTTTGGGTGAATTCCAAGTTCTTAATGAACTCCCATTATGAGTCCCAATAAGAACCAAATATCAAAGACAGATCACAAACAAAACTTTTTTTGTTGACGTCATGTGAGCTAAGCAGGCGGGGAGAGATTATAATTGCTAAACAACCCCAGATTCCAGAGTAATTTGTTTAGTGTGTAAAGTGAGCCAATTTCGTCATTATGACACTATTTATATTTATATATAAATCCCTCACCTTTGAATTTCAGGCTCAGTTTTCCCCACCGGCTTCATCTTCCTGGTGCAGAAGGTGTTTTTGTTGCTGTTCAGGACTCTGGCCCACATCTACTGGTCTCACTTCCGACAGACGCACGCGCTGGGCCTGCACGCTCATCTCAACACGCTCTTTGCGCACCTCACGCTCTTCTGCCGGCAGCACGCCTTGCTGGACGCCGAGGACACTGAACCGTTGCAGGACCTTATCTCGGCTCTGGGATTGCAGGGAGGAACACAGGACAAGAAATAATGACTTGGAAAATTTGACTCGACAATATCGGGCTCTCGTTGTGTATAGTTAAAGTTGTGATTGAAATCTTGTTAAAAAAGCCAAGACATTATTTAATTGAAAGAAAAATCACAGACTCACTTTAAGTGACAACCCAATTCAATTGTGTTAAACATGCACACCCGCCATGAAGTATGTTATGATGTTGTCAAGACTGCATGATAAACACACACACACACACACACACACACACACACTATATCCTCCACTGAATGACGTATGGAACGACGTAACTTGTATGTATTCTTGTGCCAGAAACACTTGTCTGAAAAATAAATATGATATGATGTATTTTGGGGTCACCAGCCAATCACAGGCAGCACAAACAAGACCGAAGAGAACCAAGCGTGCATGTTTTTGGAATGTGGTAGGAAACTGGCTCATTTTTGTACAAACAGCGACGCCTGCTGGTAAAAACCTGAATAGCTGTCAACAGATGAGACAAGTGCACAAAGTGATGCTATGCTACAGCCATTTTCTTTTGGCTTAATTGTCCCCATTATAATTACAAATAACTGAAGCTCCAAAACCGAGGAGGGTCGTTTCGAAATACGATTAATCGGAAGAGGACCAACACCGCTCGGATATTTTTGCTTGATGGGTTTTGGGGCACATGTTCAGCCTCCGTTGAGGCTCACGACATTGGAAAGTGAGCTTAAGAGTGTAATACTGTAAAGTGCTGAGTCACGGACAGCCAGCAATTCAGCTGTTTAATTAAGAGCTGAAAGAACCGAGTACAGGACGTCCTCGTAAATCTGCTTCAGTCTCAGCTTGTCACCCCCGTCGTCCTTTCACTATTAAAACGTTAAATAGGAAACTACTTTTTTGTCACTCTCATAAATAAATAAGAGTCGATTCTCCAATTTTGCTATTTTATGGGTCAGGCCTTTTTATGAGGAGTTTATGGAGTCATTTTCACTTTCGATGAACGTTTGGATTGGTGGCAGCGCTGGTGAGGCAATTCTCGGCTGGCCTCACCTGTAACCAAAATTTGAATGTTTGTTTCTTTAAACTGTCTATATTTTCATTTTGTAGCGGTTTTTCAATGCACAGTTATGACGCTGGTGTTGTGGTAATCTTGTATTGGTGTTATCTAAAGGATTTTTGTAGGACACAGTGAGCCTTTCCTCCTCCTCCTCCTCATCATCCTCTTGGTTCCCTCCTCAATCTGACTTTCCAAGCAAGAAATCCAAATGCTCCCCCCTCAAAAGAGCACTTGTCATCTACTGAGAAGACGACACAGGTTTAAATTCAAGACATTCCTCAAAGTATAACTCACTCAGGGGATCGTTTCTGCTATTTTTCCTGCGCAATCTGAGGCTTTAAACAAACCTTGCTCCTGCGCGATAAAGCGGCTCTTGTGACTCCGTTGCACCGTCATGTGCGCGCTGCTGCCGGCGTGGACGTGCCTTGTTTTCGGTCTACTGCCACTGGAAATCCAGACTCGAGCGCTGTTCAACCAGAACCTCCAGAGTGCCAGACACAGGTAGGACGGGTCATTGCTTGTAATTGGCCATAAAAGTGCTTGAGAGGTAGCAATGATGCCGATAAGACGCCATTTGTTTTGGTCAATTAAATGCGCACCTAGCTGCGACGTGAAAACGAAATTAATTCGGAACTAATATGAGATTGTTTTGTTTTAATAGCTTTTCTCAGTTAACGTGTTTTTAAATATTAAATCTAGTTTCTTTGATTAGAGTTTGAGTAAAGTTTTTTTTTTACCTGCGCAGTAATCGTCTACCAGGGTTGTGAGTGAGGACCCCAAACATTGTTCCTCTAATTGTGCCTCATTTATATTTGTGGCGAAACAAAACAAATCTTTTAACATAATTATTTTCTGGATGATTTTAATTATCTCTTGTAGTTTCATGTATGAACTAAAAAGAGCTGTATAACAAAAATTAAATGAGTAAAATAGTATAGCACAGTAGTAGTATAATATATATTATAAGCATTTATAATCAGGCAATTTAAAGACGAACTTGCCATTTTATGACGGTCCTTTTTTAAAAAAATATGTATTTTCAAAGTTTTTATAAATGTGACTTGTTTTTTTATCTGGATGAACTTTGAATCAATGTTTTATGTATTAATTAATTAAATGAATAGAGAAATAAATAAAATTTTGCTTCGAGTACTGCATGACCTAGTGACACGGGAAGTTGGCCTCGAGTTGGAAGATCTGCAAGTGAGTGTCTGGGTGTGAATTGTGGTCTACAGCTGCTTCTTACGACTTTTTGTCCTCTTCAATTTAAAGTGGATCATGACAATGGTTGCTCACATCCGAGGGTATTTACAGTACTTGTCTTATAACGTAAACAAAGATGGGGTATAATCAACAGATTGTAAAAAAATAATAATAGTTTCTCAGGGAATGCAATGGAGCATGAGGAATGAGGTCATTACTTTCACCAGAGGTGAGACGGAGGTGAGGGAGATTTAACGGGATTTAGGACAAGGACACATGTGCTTTGTGAGGGGCCGTCTTGTTTTTAAAAAAAAAAAAAAAAAGCCCCCTGGTGAGCTGAGGTAGACGCCAACTTACTTTTTGTCATCGATGAGTAATAATTATTGAAAAGGAGCATATTTGCATCTTTAAAAAAATCAGTTCCTACTTTATTTTTGAATGTTGCAAGGTGAGACCTCATTCTCAAACTATTACGTAAGGGAGGGGGGAAAAAATGAGTTTCATAAAGGTTTGCGCAGCAGGGGGTCCACTAAAGAACAGCGGCTGGTGGGAAAGTGGAGGATTGAAGTGAGCGTGACGGATTTTACACAATACCGTCACTGGCAACAAGTAGAGTTGAAGGTAAAAAAAAGTCAAACATGGATGTATCTTCTCGTAATTAAGGATCGTGACAGAGGATGGAGTGTTACCAGAAAAATGAGGAACCTTTGGGGGTTATTTAGTTTAAATATGCAATGTTTCTTTTTTTTTTTTTTTACGAGAGTTTTACATTTACCAAACAGCCTGAAGAAAACACCGTTTGTTTCTTACTTAGAGCACTATTTGCAAAAGAAGACCAAACATTTATTTGGGATTTATTGGTATCATTAAAGTGAGTTAATAGTGAGTTTCTTTTTTTTCATGATGGGAAAAATGCACTTGAATTTTGTTTGTGGTTGTGTTTTGGTGGTGAGTACCAAAGTTTGCAGCCAGAAAAGAAAGATCAGAATACCAGTCAGGATTTCTTAGAGGATAAAGCTTTCAGACAAGTTGGCGCTATTTTCACACTAAAACAAAAAATTCAAATTTGACTGTAAATTAGAATCTGTGCTGTAATTAAAGAAGACACGATACCATGTTGACAAATATTTTCTCAACCAATCGAGCATTTTTGCATGTAATGCTAAGCTAATACGTATCCAACAACACTGCAGCTCTGCTTCGATTTTTCATTCCATTTCCCCTTTAAGCAATTCGGAAATATACTCAACTCCTCAAACTGTACTGAAACAGATTGTTTGAAAGCGTCACCATTTTTTTTTAGCCTCACAAACGAGTTCTTCTTATTCACCTCTGTGAAATCCAAAAATTCAAAGAAAAAAGGTTCAGGCTATTGTGATGATCTCAGCTAGGCGAGACAACAATGAGGTGAGAAGAAAAGCACTTTCAATTCCCTCTTAAGAGGGAAGTGGTGCTTTTTTTTTTTGTCCCTTCTTGCGCAACAATTGAATTCCTTCGCCGATTAACTGGCAAGATTGATTCTCGGCTATAGCAGCATAGTTTTGATTTGAGGGTTGTAATTAACCTTTGATGAAACGATCACAGGCCTCGTGACGATGGTTAAGGCGAGGAAAACGTCATCGTGGTCGCTTACAGTGAAACCCCGCCCATTCTGTTATTACCTAAAGACTTATTTTTGTGCTCATTCTGTAACTTCCTAAATAGGAAAGTAGTAATTGGTGTCAAAGAAGTATCGTTAAAATGATACATCTTGATTGTAAGTGAAACTGGTGCAACTGATGATGTTGAATTTAACATTTTCCACATGACACTTACGAGTGACATTTTGCGTTTGTGTGGTCGCCCTCCGGCACCGTGAAAAATAATAAAAAACTTTTTTTTTTTGCAGCGCCTCCAAACACATGACGCCTTCTTACAAGATACCGCCTACGCCTGATTATGCCCCGGCCCTCGACGACGCCATCGCTCTGGCAGAGAGCCGTTTTGTCTGGCCGGTCTTTATAACAAAGAAGCCGCCATCTAAGTGGTTTGAAGTGTGGCCGGGCGCACCGGGACGGTCCCGAGGGCGTCGCCACACCTACGCCCGAAGAACCCGCGGGCAGCTGATGAGGGCGGGCTGCGTCCTGGGCACCTGTCAGGTGCAGAACCTCAGCCATCGCCTCTACCAGCTGATTGGACGCAGCGGCAGGGAAGACTCCTCCCCCATCAATCCTCGGAGTCCTCACAGCTACGGCTGACATTTATGCTTTTCGATACATTAAGCATTAGTATTGTTAAACAATTTTACACGCAGTACATTTAACCCTTTTTAGTAAATGCTATTTAAGTTATTTATGAAAACATGAGCATAACTCTTATATTTTGTTAATTAATTGTAAATAATAAAACCACTTTAGGATATTGAGTTTTAACCCCATTTACAAACAAACTTGTTTATTTTGAAATATCAAACAAGGCCCTTGAGCACAAACGTTTTTAAAAATAACAACAGGTGGTGCTGTTCTTCTTCACACCTGTTGGTGGCAGCAATGTTCACTTTACTATCCATTTTCACACATTGCGGAAAAATGTACTATTTTTTGTGTTAATGTACAATACAGTACTTTCTGTAAAATTATAACTGTAGGAAGAACTTTGGTTTCTTTTAAAGAACTTGAACTATAACTAACCATGACAAGTGCCACATGGCAAGCTTTTTCCAGCGTCCCCATTTGAACCCAACAGAAGGGCTGCATCATAATTCTTTCTTGCCCTACGTGACAACAACTAAATAACAAAGATCAAAATGATTTTTATGCTTGGAGGAGGTAATGCTTACTTTTGAAATTATCCTTCAACCCTACTGTCAATAAATAAGTGCCTCAAGAGGAGACCAAAGGACAGCCCGACCACAAAAAAAAAGCCCACAGCCAAAAGAACAACTCGTGCACTTCCAACTAATCGAAAGAGGGTCGGCATTTTAAACGGAAAATTAATTTATCCATGCAATCCACATTCTTCACAGCTAGTGTAAGGAAGCCTGAACTGACTGATTTTCTTGGCCTTAACATTCTATGCCTTTGATCTGTTTTTTTTAATTTTATTTTACAATGTAGCCTGCACAAGTTACGAGAGATGTTTACCTGAAGTGAACTGTGTTGAGGGGAGAAAAAAAAAAAAAAAAAAACACAGCTGTCATTGTGCAATAAAACACAAGTAAACATGTGTGTGTGTGTGTGTGTTTATAGATTCTACATCATGTTTGAAGTGCAATGTTATTGTTTTTAAGAGCGATAATAGCAACATTTATAATCAGGAACACACATGGGGAAAATTACTCTTGTTTAACGACACATAACCAAACACACAAGAGGAAAGTCCGAAGCATCAAATTTGTCAAATGCTAGATTGCCTCTTTCTTAAATTCTTATATTAGTCACGTTAATGTTTAAAATGATCAAATAAATGTAAATATCAAATAAAGATAACTAATTCACCTGCATTACAGAGGATTTTGTAAGTTTTTCAAAATCGGACTATTTTCAGCGATATTAAAGATCGAGTTGAGGTTGATAAAAAAAAGCACATCGCACATTTCTCGGTGAGGAAAAACAAGTTACTGGAAAACGTGATCATTGGTGGGATTACATAAACACACAAAAGGTCAAGGTTGAACACAGACACAACATTTGGTTAAACTGTGACCGGACAACATATAAACCGGTGACACAACGACAACTTGTCATTGACAAGCATGAGTGTCATCAACTTGGTAAGTGGGCTTCTTCTCCAGTCAAAAATACGTGACATGTAAAGCTAAAAGTCTTTTTTTTTCCCTTTTTTTCTATACAACTACAGGGTCCAGACCCATATCTGGCTTTTCAGCCAAATCTGAAACCCCAAACCAAAAAAGAAGACTACAGAAACTTTGCGGCAAGTTAAACAATGTTTTACATCCAGTCTGAAATAGAACAAATTTAATGATTATAAATTTTCAGTAGATAAGTCCTACGTCTTTTTAACTTATAAATTAATAATTCTAAATTTCTCGATGTGGTTAAATATGTTTTTATTTTGTGTAACATTCAAAATTATATTTAAAAAAGGGAAACGTACGGAATTAAAAATGCCGGGTTACAAAATGGACCCAAGTTGGGTCAATTTGACCCATATTTGCAATTTTTTGCACAACAATTCATCTCATTAGATTGTTTAGTTGTATGTGATGGAGGGGGAAAAAAAAAAAAGCTTCCCACGTTGAACTCGCGCATTTCAGACGGGGAGTGTTGCCGATCATGTGTACAACACATACAAGCTGATGCACACCAACCAGAACGTGGACTTTGTCAAGCGAAAGGTGAGGCTTCTCTGAATCCAGTTTTTGTAAACTTGATCAATCGATTACCTATTACATCACTGAGCCAGGGCATGCTCAGTCTAAAAATTCAGATCTATTTGGTTAACCTACATTGCCGCTGATGAATTAAAACAAAGCATTCTAAAGACTAGAAGTAGATCAACGGTACCTTTGGGTCATCCCCGCAGCATTTGGAATGGAGCAGCTACAGCCACGCCGAAATGTCCATGATGGACGCCGTCATGTCTCTGGATCAGCTCGTGGATGAGTCTGATCCAGATGTGGACTTCCCAAACTCCTTTCACGCCTTCCAGACGGCCGAGGGAATTCGCAGGGAACACCCAGACAAAGGTATGCAGTGACAAATCAGATGAATAAATTATTATTTATTTAATTATATTTATTTTTTGAATAAATAAATGCTACCCACCATTGTGACGCCAGACTGCATCATGGAAGTCTTTTTTTTTTTTCAGACTGGTTCCAGCTTGTAGGTCTGATTCACGACGTTGGGAAGGTCTTGGCGCTGTGGGGGGAACCTCAGGTAAGATTTTTTTTTATTCTTACCTAATGTGTGTACTAGGCTATGAATACATTATGTAGAATTATTAACTATGCAAATATTTTCAAAACTGACCAGGGAGATACTTTAGGAGCATGGGAAAAGTCTAAATCCTTGTCCACAGTGGGCGGTGGTGGGCGACACGTTCCCCGTGGGCTGCGCCTTCCAAAACTCCATCGTGTTCCGCGACAGCTCCTTCCAAGAGAACCCGGACGACACAAATCCCAGCTACAAGTAGATATTCCCCCGATAAAACTGACACCTAAACACGGGATTCGTTGTCAAGGTTTGATGGGCTGATCGCATAAATGAAGTGGAGCAAATTTTTGTGTGCCATTGCAATTTTTATTTTGATTGATATATTTCTCATTTATTTTGGTTGTTTTCTTCAGCTCGAAATATGGAATCTACAAAGCAAATTGCGGGCTTGATAATGTCCTCTTGTCCTGGGGTCATGATGGTGAGGACAATTCATCGTATTTTTTTTTTTTATATTATGCATTGAACTATTTTTTTTTTGTACCCCAGAGTACCTTTACCGCGTTCTGCAGTTCAACAAGTGCAGCATCCCCGAGGAGGTGAGTAACATGCGGACTCGACGTCACGTGTGGACTCGACGTCACGCTATGTTTGTGTGACGTCCACGTAGGGTCTCAACATGATCCGCTACCATTCCTTCTACCCATGGCACTCCCAAGGCGACTACATGTACCTGTGTGACGACAAAGACCTGCAAATGCTTCCTTGGGTGAAAGAGTTTAAGTGAGTGGCGTACAATTAGTTATTTGTAAATCAGGTAAAAAAAAAAAAAAAGTCAAATTTAAATCTAATTGAAAAAAGTTAAAATGCAATATAGATTAATAATTGAATTAATTGTCTACATAATGAAT
Source organism: Syngnathus scovelli (assembly GCF_024217435.2). Lineage (NCBI taxonomy): Eukaryota > Metazoa > Chordata > Actinopteri > Syngnathiformes > Syngnathidae > Syngnathus > Syngnathus scovelli. Next base: position 17,134,222 of record NC_090852.1, read on the forward strand.
TATTATTATAAACATTGGGAAAATGCTAACTAGCTAATAATTTTAGCTAATGCTAGTTCATTCGTGCGCGTTTTCCCTGCAGCAACTTTGATCTCTACACAAAAGTGGACGAGCTGCCCGACGTGGAGAAGCTACGTCCGTACTACCAATCGCTGATCGACAAGTACTGTCCCGGGATATTGAAGTGGTGAAACGGCAGCCATGAAATTTTAAATCCATGCTCATTTCTACTATTTAGTAGCTGTATTTTTTTTTTGTGTGGACAGTATGAACGAGTTATTGGATAAAAATAGCTTTCAGGACAATCATTTATTTTCTTTCATTGTTTTTGTTTAAAAAAATGTTTTTTTTTGTGTGTGTAGTGCACACACAGAAAAGGCACATTTGTGTTTCGGCTTTGACAACTTGCCGGGTTCATGATGGCTGTTGACAAGTGAGTGTTTTCCCAAAATATAATTAAATCATCCAAAGTGCATGTACACAAGTGAGCCGAAACAGGAAGTACAAATATATACACACACATACCTCTTTGCTCAATTCGGTAACATCAGCCATTTTCTCTCACATTTCTTGGGCTTCTGACTCATCTTCCTCCTCCTCCTCCTCTTCATCATCATTGGTGACACCATCTCCGTCATTCTCCTCAACATCCTCCACCTCACACTCATCATGATCTTCATCATCCTCATCTACCGTCTTCTTCACATCGGGCAGAGTGTCTTTCCGATCGGAACTGTCCGCAGCGTGTGTTTGCCCCCTGGGCATTGCCAGCAGCAGGCACAAGGTGGCGCTGCAGCCGACCAGGGTCCAGATGAGCTCCGGAGCGGGGACGCCCGACACCTGGGCGCGCATCCACCGCACCGCTCGGGCCACAGTGGAATTCACCTGGCGGCGTGAAGACGACTTGTCCTGCCAAGTTGTTATTCAGACGTTAATAAGTCCTCAGGTACTAATTGTATGAGTGAGTACCTTGAGTCCATGTTGATCCAGGAAGCTCTCGAGGAATGGATGGCCCAGATGTACTACTGGATAAAATTCTTCATTGTAGACCCTCCTCCACCAACGCTCCGGGTATGATCTACACACAGGGAGCAGTGTGTTATTCACTTTTTGTAAGAGAGGCAATTGTGAGTTTTACAGACCCGTCCTCTTTGGGTTGCGTGAACCAGTATCTGTAGCGGTGGGCTCGCAGGTAGGTAGGGGGCTGCTGGTGGAAAGGGTAACGAGTGATGTCCGTCTGGATCAGCTTGATGACTAGCAACACAAAAAAGTTAGGAGACATTGGTTGTGTCCACAAGTAGGAGAACTTTGACGTATTTGAGAAACTACCGGTTCCTAGTGAGGCGACATTGCACAATGGTTGACAAGTTAAATAGTTAGCAAGCGTAACAAGCAGTTTAGCCTCATTAGTATTCACATTTTACAAGTATGTCAAGACTGGATAGTGATGACGCTAGTGATGTATGAAAATGTGACAGTGGATTGGGTGTAGCCAGGCGTGCAGCATATTTGACATTTTAAGCAGAGCGACTAGGTGCAAACTTTATTTTCAGAACTGGCCGTACCGTCCGTCTTGCCCTGGAGCAGTCGGTACACGAGACTGCTGAACCACGGCGCCTGTGTGTTGTCCCCGAGGGCAGCGAACCACATCTGCCAGTCCAAACGGGGTTGGTGGGGCGTCACCACCGGGGGCGGAGCGCTCAGGTTGCCAGGTTTGTACATAAAGTCGATTTCCTGCAAGGGGCAGAAAAAATAAGTGGCATAAAAAATTAACAGTAATATAAAATAAAATACATTATTATAATTACAAATGTTAATCCACCCCTTCATCTCTAAACTTAATTTTTGAGGAATTTAACGTGAGCAGCTGATGGTGGCCAGACGTTGAGAAATTCACTGCTGCCACCTTGTGGTCGAACACCCGAAGCGCAGTTGAAAATCAAATTTCTGCTCACAATGTAAAGACCAATTGTACATGTATATTCAGGAAGGCCAATCTCCTTTTATGGGGCACTTTATAGCATATAGGAAGTGATTCTGGTCAAAAAATTAATTTTGCTCCTCTCACCGTCCAGGTGACGCCGTCGTGACTTCCCTCTAGGACGACCTCGGGCCGCCCGCCCACGCCAGTCATCCTTCGGAACAACCCGTACGAGTTAACCAGCTGGTAGCGATCCACCAGGCTGTACACTTGACGCACGCCGGGCCACAGCTTAGAATTGGAGTCATATTCTATGTAGGTGAAAGGCATCTGCAAAAAAAAAAAAAAAAAAAAACGCTGGCAACATTCCTCACAAATGGACAATTCAAAATATTGGCTCCAGCGTCACAGTCGAGTCATGGGCGGAGAAACTGCGTAGCGGCTCATAACAAAACTCATAACTCACTCACAGACATGTCGTGGGAAATTTGCACCAAAATTTTCCATCGCTCATAGATACAAAGGACCCATAAAGAACATTTTCCATAATCCATCCGCAATTTTATGCTTCCAACAGCTTGGAAAGCAATTTGTTGAGGTTACTTCTCAGATAACACAAGCTCCACACTTTGAGTAGAACTTCGACGTGTCCTGATACTTCTGACCAGCGAACCCTCAACTCACCAGACTGATGGTGAACATGGTGGCCGCGGCAGCAGCAAACAGCGTCCACTGGAGTGTAGACCAGAACCTCCTCAAGAAACCAGAGACACACGCACACCTGCGGAGAAACATTCCAGTTTTTAAACATCACAACTAATCACGCTCACAGAGAGGTGGTACCTGAACATGGCCGTGATAATCTCCCAAGTGAGGGAGAGAACACCAACCCACACGCAGGGGAAAGTGACACTCTTTAAAAAGTTGTTAAAGTGGTGGTAGGTGAAAGCTGAAAGAATTGGGGGGAAAAAAAATTAATTTTGCATGTCTTCAGCAAAAGACACAGTGTGTCGTACCCGTTTTAGAAGTGATGGCTTTGGTGGTCGTGTCCACTTTCAGGTCGAAACACACGATGGCGCCAAAGATAACCAGAGACGAGACAGCGAGCTCCAACATGTAACACGGCCAGGACCATAGTTTGGACTCTAATGGGGGACATCACGTATGAAATAGTACCACACCAAGAAAACTGAGGTCAATTTTTTAGTTCCGAGTGACCCCTCTTAAAGATTAAAAAAAAAAAGGACATTTCTAATCATCTACTTTATCTCACCTTTGTGTTCATTGGGTTCCGCTCTGCGCAGCCAGAAGCGCACATGCCGGTCGTCCAGCAAGGACACACAAAGCGCCAAGGTCAAAAGGTTAAAGAAGTTGTAGTTGCCTGACAAAATGATCAGCACTTGCAGCAGCACCTGCACATAAAGGTGTGTTAGGTCATTTGAATTTCGTTGAAAAATGTCTGCAGCCAGTCCAGACACGTAGCACCGCTCACCTGCAAGTAGAAAGCGCCGAGTCGGAGCCTGCGCAGAGGACTGAAAAAAAGCAGGGGCACGGCGATCTCCACAATGAAGGCGCCCACCACGCTCAGCTTCTGCCACCACGCGGGCAACTGGTGGGCAAACCAAGCCAGTGGGGTGGGAATGCACTGGGTTTCATAGTGGTAATTCAACGCTGGTTCATATAAAAGGGACACCAAACATGAGTTTACTAAAAATATTTAGAATAATTGCTGAATGGGAAATGGCGTCGTACCAGTTAAGCCCCACCAAGTTGGACAGCGTGAGGTGAGCTTCACTACTCCGGAGGCAAACATGAGACGGAAGAGGAGCCAGCGGATGAGCCAAAAGGTGATGCGGTCGTGCTCTCGGACGGCTCGAGACCCCCTGATGAGAGTCAATGGAGCCACCAGGATGCAGAGGAAGCCCGCCTCCAGGAGCAGGTTATCCCTGGGAGAGTAATGAGAGGGGAATATATCCATTCATTGTAAGGCAATATCAATAATATCAACTGGCCGCCATTTTATGAGCGTGACCACTCACCATTGGAAGTAGAGGAACACCTGCCCCACCTGCCACACAAGCAAAGAGAATAAAATACCACACGCCACATTTTCATGTTCAGCAAAACGTCAACCTTACCTGGTACATGGACAAGTACAAAGCCCAGAGGCAGAAGAAGACCAGGCTGTCTCGCAACGCCGCCACCAGTGTGGCGGCCAGGCTGAGCGCCGCCCCGACCAAACATAGCAACTCCATCGCCGTGTGCGTGTCAAGGCCCAGGTGGGGGCTCAGCCATAGTAGGGTGGGCGAGGCCAGAAGTTGCTCTCCCAGAGGCTTGCCGCTAAAACGGAGCTGCTTACGAGCAGGTAGGAGACCATCGTTGCCATAGAGACCTGTAAAAACACCCCAGAGAATGATTTTGATAAATAAATAAATAAATAAATAAATAAATAAATAGATAAATAAATAAATAAATAGGTGGATTTCCCAGCGTGGTTTGCACTTCTTGTAAATAGTTGTTACTCTTTATTTACTTTTTATGAAGAAAAAGAGTAGGAATTTCTCCCTGGAATTTGCCGCTGGGAATTGTGGGTAATGTAGTTTATATCTGATTCAAGTATGTATCCTCAGATTAGCTTGTGTATTTTGATTAATGTTCTCGTAGCTTCGCTTTTCAAAGTAAGGGAGCATTCCAGAACCTCCCCGAGCAGCGTACGCCAATGTGAAGAGTTTTGGACTAACATTAGCAAGGAAGCTCGGGAAAACCAACGACCGACAGTATGACATTTTTCCCCTCCCCCATAAAGTTGTCTTACCTGGTATTTGCACGTAGAGCGAAACAAATGCAATCAAATAGATGACCGCCATGCACCAGAGGAACATGCGCCGTGGCAAAATGATTTCCCCCATGTTTGGAAGTGAGCGTGATGATGGGCGGGACGACGGAGCGGCCGCGGGACGTTCAAGTAATTTACGCCCGGGGAGAACGCGAAATAGCCGGGTGCGTTGATGGTGAGACTCATTAGCGACACCTACCGACACGGAGGATTTACGCTGACTCCTCGCGAGAATGATAAGATGTCGCGAGATAACACATTCAGTACACAAAACGTACGCTGTTCTAAAATATATTTTATAATTTTAAGCGTTTTTATTAGAAATTAATAAAAGCATAGCTTGTCAAATGTTATTTGACGTTTATTTTTACCTTATAAATATCAACACAGTCTCATCTTTGTTTGACTGAGTTTATTGTGAAAGCTTTAGTCAAGCATTACAAGTTTATGGCTGATAAAATTTGGCCTGCATGCTTCTAGCACATTCAAGTTTTGACACAAAAACAATAAAAGTCACAACCTGGTTTTCACCCCAAACAAATAAACAGATTTATAGTACCACTAATCCCAAACAAGCATTTATTGCACTTACAAAAATAATAATTATAATAATAAATGATTAGAGAGCAAAATTTACAGCCTGCTAGAAAAAAGGAAAAATTATGAATGAACACAGACAAAAATCAGTAGCAGGATTAGGACTTAAACATGTAAACAGCAGCGATGCAAGCTGAGCAAAGACATAACTTTAATAATAAACCATGGTTACTTTGAATATATTCCATTTTGAGCTATTTTACCAATTATCAATCTTATAAATCGCAGCAAACAGGCCTGTGACTTTTTTTTTTTTTCTACATACAAGAATTGAGGTTGGTGATGCTTTCTGGGAGCAAGACAGTACAAAATAGACTTGGCAAATTTGTGTATGCTGATGACCGTCGCTTTGAAATACTCCCACCGAAATGTGGACGTTAAACACTGAATGAGAATCCAAGTGCATTAAAAATATTCCCTTAGAACAATGACTGAAGCGAGTACACATACCAACAGGTGGGTCAAATTTGAGTTAAGGTCTGATTATCGGATCTCTCTAAAAGATTATCCTGAACGATTGATTGAAATGTTTATTTGCATCTGAGATTACAAAATGTACTGTAGTAAAAATGGTGACCAGCGTAACTGGCTGTCTCATGCTTTAAGTGATTTTCTTTTATCCAGATTTGCTTGGAAACTTGTCAGAACTTGATGAGATCGGTATTTGCGTACCCCGCTTTCGACGAGTATGTGATCGTAGGTTACCAAACCGAATGATGCTGCGGAGCTTTGGGCTGACCCGGCGGTTAAAGCAGGCAAATGTTTGGCGCTTCTTTGGCCTTTTGTTTCAAGCAACTGTGGTGGAAATACTCACATGACAAATTAATCCATGTCAGCAATTGTCGTTTTCTTTTGTGCGTATGTGTTGCTTATTTTGACCAGCATCCGAACTTTGGGATATTTGACAAAATTAAGGCAGGCGAAGACTGCTCCGATTTGGACGGCTAGACTGTATGTGGCTGAGTGAGGGAGGGCAGGTGTCATGAAGCTCCTTCCATCGCACTGGTGCACGCTTGCCCGAGGTTTGTCGCGGATGACGTGGGCTCCTGATCCGATTCCCGCAGACAGATGACGGCGTCGCCACTCACGTTGATGAGACACTGAGCCTGTGCGACAAAAGGGTGGATTATACCACTGAAACAGGAACGATTTACTTTGTGTTTACGTACCTGGTTCTTATTGGGATTCTCCATTAACACGCACTCCTTCATGCTGTAGGACATGACGGCGTTTCCACCCAAAGCTGCCACGTGGGCGCGAACCATGGCGAACACCTCCGCGATGAACGAATGGAGGAAGCCGCTCACGCCGCCTTCCTGAAAACGCACAAGATTGGCTGTGCAATTTTTTTTAAATGGGTGGGGGTGGGGGGTCAAGTCATTTTGTCCGTACCTCTCGTAAGGATGTGGTCTCTCGAATGAAGAACATGTTGATGATGCCCAAGTATTTTACCACACGCATACTGGGAAGGAAGGATAACGGCGTCATCTTCACCACGGTGACCGAGCTTCCTCCGAATGAGCAGCGGTTGGAGTGCAGCGAGCGGGACCGGTTCTCGAACAACGGGCTGGAGCGCTCCAGAGATGAGACTGGAGGTTCACAGATCAGAAAGCCATGTTGCGAATGGCAGCTCGTTTTGTTGCTAAAAAGTTGCTGACCGAAGTTGCATGATGACTGATTAATCATCCAGGCAAAAAAAATATTTAAAAGTTGTGGTTTATTTATAATTATTATTTTTTTATATAATAAAATAATAAAACAGTTTTTTTTTTGGGGTGGAGGTTGTCTATATTGGGATTATTGTAATGAAAACTGACACACATTTTGAAGCAGCAAATGAGCTTTTCGACTCAAACACTAAAAGGATCTTTAGTGTTTACGAAAGATGAAGTGATAAAAAAAAAAAAAAGTGCCTGTGTATGTGACTTGCAGTCATGCAGTCGTGTGGATGGTGCGGGTGGCCAGACAACCACTTTCCATGCGTGACAGGCGGACAAGACAGTTTACACAGTGTCTGCAGACAGACACACGGACCTGGGAACAGCTGAGGTGTACGTTTACAACGTGACTTTTTGGATCTTGGGGCCAGGTGACGTCACGGACGGAGACGGCTATGAACCGAGGCGAGCACGATAATAATGTACAAGCCAGAGCGCAAAATGGCAACTATAATGGCTCGTGTCAATCGAAAGGGAAAAAATAAATAAAAACATAAAGCTTTCAAAGCCACTGTGGATCCTTTGCGTCACAGAAGACAATATCATGAATTATTATTTTTTTGTGTAGGTGTGCCTAATATTGCGGCCAACTACAATAAATTTACTATCATCAAAAAGCAAATTACTGATTGGATACATTCCTAAAAAGGACAAAAATAAAAACCGGCAATTTAATTCGTACTGCTCCACCGCGCAGCAGCATGCATGGACGTTTGTATGACATGTGCGTTTGTGTTCGTGTTGTGTATCTTTGGGCCAGCGGAGTGTGCTCGAGACTGTGTCCTACTTGTCTTAACTGATCCTCGTCTTATGGTGTGAGCTTTCAGCCTAAGCAGCTCTAGCCAGGTGCTGCATCTGTCTGCAAAGGAACCGTAATCAACGGAGGCAGCTGGAGAGAACACATACAGAAAAACCCACGACCACACAAAAGACAACAAAGAAAAAAAAAAAACACAGAAACAAAAAGAAGAACAGAAAAAGAACACAAGTGGATGAGGTCTGGTGCGGGATATTTCTGTCCGAGACATAAGGATGGTCATTAAAAAAAAAAAAAAAGGGGCCTGTGTTGTATTTGTGGTAGCATGAGGGTCGGGTGCGGAGTGCGTAGGTATGAAAGTGCGTTGTGGGCGGGGCTTACCTCTGGATGACACAACACTACTTGCCGAGACACCTATGCAGGGGACACACAGACATCAAAATATATATGTCCATTTATATTCCATGGCCAGATATACACTGCAGGTTCTTATTCCCAGCTACAATATAGATTCAAATAATATTCAACTTCATTTTTTTTCTACCACTGGAGAAGAAGCAAATCTGAATTGTCTGACTTGAACCGTGCAGTGTAAATCCAGCCTGAGTGCTCAATCTAAAAAAAATAAAAATAATCTATTTTCCACTAGGCTCACGACAGACCAAACTCTGACGTCACTGAGCAATTTACCTTCCGGGTGCACAATAACCAGCTGATTTTGGCAGAGTTTTGCAGCCGGAGTGAGTAAACAGACTGTACCTGAGGTGTTAGTGGAGGAAATGGGTGACCAAGCCTGTTAGGGGCGCTTGAGATGAAAACTTGATTGCTACCTGAGGTTTTTAATGGCGGCTGCGCGTTGGTGGAAGGGCCGTCGGCGCAGAGCTCCAGAGGGAACTGCAGCTGTTCTTCAGTCTCACTCGACCCTGAAACGTATTAGTCAAACGTTCAAAGACAGAAACTACCAATCAAAGTATCATTATATATATTATAACTCGGGTAATTGAGTTTTAAGAGACCAACCTTGGGTGATGGGCTTGTCCGCTGGCTTCTCTTGAGTCTGGTCTTTGTCGAACGTCATGGCGACCCCCGTCACGGCGACCTGCCAAGCGGAAGTGGCGGTGTCACAGATAACAGAGGCTACGCAGACAGGTAGATGTTGGCTCACCTGTATGAGCTCTTCTTCTGGCACTGCCACGGTGAAGTTGAGATGACAAATACAGCAGGGGATCATCGAGCGCAACTTGAAGTAGAAACTCTGGAATTAAACCCAATAAAATGAGCGTCTTATTTTCCATAACCGTTAAATAGTGCCACTGCTTTTGTCATACACACCTTCAGCAGGTTCTCACACAGGTCAGTGAAGATTTTGTTCAAGCCTTGATTGGTGAGATTGGCATTACTCAACCTTAACACCCTCACTGATGTAAACATCTGGAAAATAGCAAACTCAAGTTACATTTAAACTGCTAAACCACTTCAGTTTCCTTTTACCACGCCACATGGAGGATGAAGCTATGTGACGAGAGAGAGACCTGTATTCCCGAAGTCCAGTTGTAAATCCCAGGCATGGTCTCAGTGTTGCAGCTGTGGAACCCTTAAAAAAAAATAAAAATAAATGTGAGCAGGAGATTAAGGATCAAAATATGTGTTTTGCATACCCGTGGGAGGCGAGGCATCCATGAGTAGGGAGTGAATATCTTCCACGGCGTCCGTATCGTCAATCTACAACAGTGGTGGACAAACGTCAGTTCTCAAGGACCACATTTGATTTTTTTTCTTCTAATATATTTGTGTCATTAAATTGGCTACACTTTGACGGCAACGCACACACCTCCAGGACAAACGCATCCTTCTTGCCGTGAGAGAGGTCCAGTTCTGACAGTTCGTCTGAGCTCTCCGAGTGGGAGCGGAACAGCCTGTTTCGTTGTCTGGCTTCGGGAATGGGAGAACCCACCACTTCTTCTGTGAGCTCCTACGAAACAAGCAAAAAAAAAAAAAAAAAAACTGAACTAGTGTGAGTAGTTGAATAGAACACCACTGCACCCCCCACCTCCAACAGTAGAGGGAGTATGTTAATACCCCGCCACATGCTCGCTCAGGTCCCCCCCATCAGTCACTGGACGGCTGGTGTTAATTTGAAAACAGATAGTGTCTCACACACACACACACACACACACCATAAACACACCTACAGGGTGAATGGGCATGGAAGATGATCATAATTAACAACAAGTCACAACGGCTCAAGCCTCCTGCCACAGGAGGCAACCGAGTTGGGTTAACCCGCTTGCTCCCAAACGTTCCCGCCCACCCCGGAGTTAAACGGCTGTCACAAAAAGGGGTGAGGTGTTGGTAGAGGCTGACAAGAGTGAAGCGTTTGTCATGCGTTGACGCGTTGCACAGCGTTCAGTACCATGTCTATGTCGCCGAGCGCCTCAGGGTCCAGGGTAAATAATTTCTTTAATGACCAGAGAAAGATAAAAGGGGAAAGATTATCGTCCCGGGTAGACAGCAGATCAATCACAGAGGACTTTGGATGACTTGAAGGCACAAAAAATGTTTCTAGCAAGCGTACACACGAGGAACCGGCTCACACATTAGTGAGGAATAAGATCATGAAACATCTCACCGGTGGAGTGATCTGATAGATCTCTTTGTTCTTGGCGATGGCGTCGTTGATCCTCTTCTGGATGGTTAACATGTGGTGCTCGTTGCTCAGGTCGCCCGGAGTCTTCCCTGCGATCTGAATACCTCCCGGGGTAGGGAGGGCGGTCAGGTACACGCCTGTGGCAGACTGAACACACCAAGTTACCACCAGGTGGCACCATAGCAATACAGCGAATAGGCAAATTTTTCTGTAAATAAAGATTTGATTGATATTGATGAATCGTCAATATGCAGGTATTCAAGATGAAGTGGACAATAATAAAAAGTGGACCTACAGCCAGACCCAGCAGCATGTTCTCGCCAACGCTGATTTGTATATGGAGGCCAAAGAGCGCGTTCATGCTGTGCAGCTTCAGCTTGTTCATCAACTGAGTGTGCAGTTCATATTCCATAAAAGGAAGGAGGTTGGAGATGGCCGTGGCGTTCACCTCCCCTTGAGCTCGCTTCTTTAGCCGGCACAGTCTGCGAGGTGGCAAACGCTGGTGTTAACTCAAGGGATGGACGGATTGTGCTTCCATCCTGGTATCATACCTGGCTTGAATGAGACAGCCTTTCCCGGTGACGGCTGCATCTGACGGCAAGTCGATTGTTGTGAACAGAACATCGGGGACCTAGCAGAAGCAGAATTGAAACGAAAGAAATTTGTGAATCATAGGGTTCATAAAACCTGCAAGCTTTTATTAGGACACATGCACTGATGAACAACGACCTTTTGTCTTCTGCAGAGGCAGCAGTAGGTGAGCTGAGCGGGAAAGGGCATGTTGAACTCATCGTACGGTATGTGACAGAAGCCGCAGCTGGAAGGAGACGGCTCCTCAAACCTAAAGCCACAATTTGCTGTCAGTTTCAAAAGCTATCTCTGAAAAGCACGGATGTTCTTATCTGACTTTTAGATTGTACAAACTGGAAATCAACCTGTGGTCCATGCTTGCGACATCCAAACAACCTTCACGCATGTAGCGGGGATTCAAGATGGCCGCCGTGCCGGACGCGGACAGGATGCACACCTCCTCACTGATTTTAGAGGAGGAGGAAAATGAAATGGCTAGAAAATTTAGATTTGACTTGTGAAGAGTTCCTACCAGATGCTGGTGCTCTCGCTGTATCCAACGACGGCGTGGCAACCGAGAGCTTTGGCGTGAGACTTGATCTCCTGTCGTATCTCCTCCCACCAGGCGTCGCGGGTTTCTGGCTCATCTGGGGGTGAAAAAAAAAGAAGAAAAAAAAAAAATCAAGAATTATGAACCACTGACTTTCCCAAGACATATCAAAAAGCAAACATGCCACCATGATATCTGACACACATCTCGCTGGTGTGGTCTCACTTTGTTTTCTTGGCGCACCAGAAAATAAAACAGGCAACTTGTATTTTCTGGTTATTTGTGGAGTACCGCTGTGTTTTCAAAGCAGGACAAAATGAATGCTCATCATTTTGTGGAAGAGTGTGACAATGACAGTGATAATGATGAAGGCAAATTCAATTGAAAGATTTGACCTCTAACTGCTTGTACGGGGTTCCTCGGTTCATGACATATATCAATAATAATAATAATAATTAATATTATTATTATTATAAGTCTTACCTGCTTGTTTGTTTACATCATGGGTGCTTTTGGCATACTGTATTTTTTTTTAAACACTGTTTCATCCACAGTTTTTCCAGCCAAATATTTTATAATAATTACAACTTCACTAGCATATTATTGTAGATTATTGATGGACTACGGCGTGGTCATAAACAGAGGAGCCCATATCTGTGTATAAAATGTTAGATAACATTCAATCGGCCACATTGACAGAAAGGAGATTGTTTGTGTGGCTGAATATAAAGAACTCTGAATTATGAAAATAATATATAACCAAGCCTTCATCATGTATGGGTGTGTTTCAATAGTCTCATGAGGCTTTGAGCTAATATCTAAACACTTAAAAAGTAAAAATGTTGACGATGCCTGACTTAGTTTTCCGTCACAAACTGGGAGCTCCATCAGAGTATTGAGTCGCACCCCATGGGTCCACATGCTGACTGAGATCAAACTCGGGATTATTGGAATGAAGGGAAAAAGAATCAAAGATGAAGTGAAGAAATGACGAGACCGAATGTCAGACATCGAGTCCTCGAGCGGCTTTCAAAGCGGACTGTCACACGTGCACACTCACGACCACGCTTATGGGCAGAGGAGGGCCATATTCATCCACGGGGGCTAAAGCTCATCATCGCCCCCAAAGCACACATCTTTCTTTCCATCCCAATCATGCGTTGGTTTTCCAATTGATGAGAAACTGCCAGACTTTCTTTCACCCGTCGGATCCTCCCTCGGCCCAGTTGGTTAGAAGTGCACATGTCTGCTCAGCGGTTATTTGTCAATCTCCAAAGTCTCAACAGGGGGCGGTGTGGAGGGGAGGGAGGCACAATGCAGCTTGAGGAAGCATTAGAACAACGTTAAGGGAGAGCTGCAGCCGGGATGGGGGTGCGGAAGGACGGATTTATCAGGCCAGGCTGGGAGGGGCACAGCGCATGCTCGACTCAGCTCCACAAACGAGCGCATTCGCACACATTCACGCAGATAAAAAAGAGGAGATGACAGCTCACTGAGTTTTCTGCAGGGCAATCAGTGAATTGTTCAAGTGGATTTCAAATGGACGACAAAAACCAGCCTCCACATCACTGAGCTGCCAAAACTCCCGTGGGTGAGATCAGTAAAAGGGTGGGGGTGGGGCAAATACCTGCCGTGACACTATTCCAGTCTAGCAGTTTGTACGAGCGCGTGTTACCCATGGCTGGGCCACGTCACACCATTAGTACGGGAAAGAGAGAAAGAGAGAGAAAAAGAGAAGATACAGTCCAACAAGACAACAGTAGCACTCCACGAGGTGGACATGAAACAGACAGCGCCCGCCGCCTACTTTGCGCTCGCTATGCATTCGAAGCAGAAATAATACAAGAATGGCGAGACAGAAGGGATTTTTTTTTTTTTTTTGCCTCCAGGTATAAACGGATCAGACGATATCAAATTTGATATTAATGAGAATCAATATTATATTGATATTGTGCTCTGCTGAATCATTTAAAAAAAAGACATGGCAACATCCCAAGAGTTCAAAGGTCATCAACAGGCTTTCCACATACATAATGTCAACTTACCAAAAAAAAAAAGCTATATGTTGTTCAATAAATTAATCGTTCAATACATACGGTACAGAAACAACAAGCAAGTCACAATTGAAAAGTGAGAAAAAAAATTAGACATTCTAACTAAAGAAATTAATCTTAACGGTTATGTCACAAGATAACTAACCAAACCAGCCTTCAGGAATCAGAACTCCACATAATTCTATTGGTCTTACAATAATGACGATTAAGGTGAAAAGTCGACTAAAACTTTATAAGTAGACACACCGGACATTTAATTAGGTACACCGGCAAAATTCAATCAAATCCAATTGAGGAACCCAAAAGATTTTTCCACACACTACATCTGCCTAAAAGTTCCAAAACATCTAAACAGTATGCCGGCTGCAGCCAAAATCAGCACACAGAAGCAACAGCAGAAGCAGCGGCAGGCAAAAGACGGGAGCCATGCACCATTTGACAACAGAGCGCCTTAACTCTATCACACACACAGTAACACGGCAGGCGACGACACACAACGGCCGGTTCAAAGACACGCCAGGGTGCCGGTTGCCCTTGCCGTTAAACCCGGATGCTAGCTTTTGCTAACCAACAGCAGTCGTCTGTGACCAGAAACCCGTGTCACGTACGAGACTTTCATCCTGTGACTTTACAGTAAACAAACAAGGCAAAAAAAAAAAAGACTTAACACAGACTGATTGCGTCACTCGACAACATTAGTTCATGATCTCACCGGGATTGTGTATGCGGTCCAGCAGTTTGACCGAGCGAGCGCTGACAACTCCGCCCACGTGGACCAGAAAGGCGGGTGGGAAGGACGTCAAGGTGAAGAAAGGGAACTCCTGGAGACAAAACACAAATACCATTTATGTCAAACAAAAGCGTGATTATTGTGTAGCTAACACAAGGTTTAGGATGGGAAAAATTCACTTTGCCATCCAAACGCTTCTACGTCTTCACTTAAACGGATTCTAAATGGGCAAACTCGGAGAAGATGGAAACCTAAACCATACTTGATAAGTTAGTTTAGGTTAGGAATGTACCAACATGCAACAAGAGTGGCGCGAAATGCAAATTCTCAACTTGCTCCAAACCTTTTTGACCTTTCGAGTAGATCTGGAAGAGACTACAATTCTTCAACGTCAGACAAGGAGATGGCAAACCCATGCGTTTGAAATAGCTGCTGAGCTTCTTCTACATTGCAGTAATGTCAACTCGACCAACCATGAAAGTGCATGGCGTGAATTTGTGTTGTGGACAAACAGGATTAGGACCATGAATAAATTTACTGTCTTCTAATCCGTCATGGAAAATGGGACATCAAACATGATTGACAGCTCGTCCGGGGTTTTGAATGAGATGATGTGGTGAGCGTGCTCATTCCTGTCTCGGGGAAAGGGGGGGAGCAGGGAAAGGTTTGACGGAAGGAATGACGGGAGTACAGAAAAGCCACGCGACATCATCTGCAGGTTAGGAATCGGTGGCGGTGCCTGTGGGGGGGGGGGGATGGATAGAGACAGCGATGTGACATACCCTGGCGTTTAAATACAACCCAGAGGAGGAAGCTCCCTGAGAAGCACAAGTGATCGAAAGGAAAGAGAAGGGAACAATGTTTGTTCTTGCGCACACCCATTCCCGGGAAAAAAAAAAAAAAAAAAGACATCTGCGGCAAAGCACCTTTGTGATGCTCAAACTAAAGCCAGACAAAAATGGCTTTAAATAAATTAATTTGAATAAATTAGAATAAACTAGAATAAATAAATACCGTATTTTCCGCACTATAAGGCGCACCTAAAAACCTCCAATTTTCTCAAAAGTCGACAGTGCGCCTTATAATCCGGTGCGCCTTATATATGGACAAAGTTTTAAAATGGGCCATTCATTGAAGGTGCGCCTTATAATGCGGTGCGCCTTATAGTGCGGAAAATACGGTAAATAAAAATAAATAAATTAGAATAAAATAAATGAATAAATGCAACAACCCCCCCAACAAAAATCTGATTTTAATCCGCTTATTTCCTTTTGTTTGTATAAAAACTAAATTTTTTGAAAGTGTGTTTGTCATGTTGACTCATCAACGTACCCTCTGCTCCAAAGCAGTCTGCGTCTGCTGTCTGAGCAGCGTCTTCAGGGGTCCCGCCTCCTTGCCAGCACTGCCCCCGCTGCCCATTCCTGGTCAGAGAAGAAAGAGTCTCACGTGACGTCATCGGCAACGGCGTGATGTGAATGTTAGGACTAGTCCAAGCAACGATTTTTAACCCAAGACTGAGGATTTGTTTTTGTGCGAGCCTTCGCTAACTATCTTTAAAGGAGAAGAGCGGAAGGGAGGGGGGGGGGGGGGGGGGGGGGGGGTGCATGCTGCAGTCCGGGACACTATCATTGTTTGTTTCGAGAGGCGAGTGAGTTCCCATTCTTTATTGAGCCACAAAATAGGGTTACTGTTGTGAATTTTGTCTTTTAGCGCTATGTTAGAGAACAGGAAGTTATGCAAAATTGAATTTATTAAAAACAATCTGAGCCAGGGCTGCCAATATTTATGGACGGCACTTTAATTGTATTTATTTACCTATAACTACACATGGCATGAATAAATTCATATAAAATTGAATTACATTTAGCTCCAATCAACTTTATAAAATAATATTTTGTAATAATAATTCAATGAGACTGCATAATTTCCTGCCGCACGCCTGATGATGTCACTCAGTTAGACTTGCCGAGTTAATGGTGAGCGCATTCGCATTCTGCTGTTATTGCGATTCCGTGACGTAAGTGACACACGGCAGCCAAGCTGTACCGGAGGTCCCTAGCAGAAAGTCGTCCGTGAAGGACACACTCTTTCTCAGCAGAGCAGAGTCAGAGTGGGTGGAGGAGGGAGGGGGCAGGGTGCTATTTCTCAGGGAGGAGCCAGAAGCACCCCCGCCGGCTGAGCCAGAGAAAGATGAGGAGAGGACAGGGGAGCTGGGGCACAGGAAGATGCCCGGCCTGCGTCTCACCGATTGCGGCTCCTCTGAGGAGCAGGGAGATGGGAGCAACCGGAAGGAAAAAAGTTCAGGAAATGAGAAGATGGATATCTTAGAAGAAGGGGGGCATTTTTCCACTGCTTGCTTGGGTTTGGTCTATTTTTGCCATGTCAGCAGTACCAACGGAAACGTGACAACCTGAGTAGGTAGCGTGAAGTGGAAAAAAGGGTAAGAGCTGTCTGAATGTACGACGATATTTATAGAGACATTGTGCTTCTATGAACACATCACAAAAAAAAAAGAACTAATGCACGTGGATCTTCGAGACAGACTAAAATGCAAAAAACAATAATAAGAAATAAACTAAACATGGAAAAACACCAGAGAAGCACCTCAGTGTAGTGTTGGAGTGGTGGATAAAGGGGGGGTGGGATTGCAGATTGATGGGGGTGATGCCTCATGTGCTTACCCGTCTTGGGCGTCAAACTGAGGTCTGTGTCTGATGAGGAGGACTGGCGGCTGGCTTGGGGAGGGGAGAAGGGGGCAGGAGAGAAGGGGTTGGTGGGGAGGGCTCTGAGAGGGGTGGGCGGGCCGGATGACGAGGGAAGGTCCTCACCAAAAACCGGCCTGGCGGGAGAATATGACACACACACACACACACGCAACGGCCATCAGTCACAGCCTCACCCTGTGTGTGTGTGGGTGGAAAATGTTTTGTTTTTTGCAGGAGGTGTGCTTGAGGTGCTTACACGTGGCTGGAGAACAAAAGAGAAAGAAAAGTAACACAGCAAGCATGGGAAAAAGCAAAACAGGACAACGATACATAAACATAAAGATACATGCAAAAAAAAGGCAAAGAAAATAAAAATGTGATGTTCCAGTGGAGTGAAGCACAGGCCAGCGCTTCTCGTAAGACTCTTGAGGGCTGTATCAAAACAATTTTTTAGTTTTTCCGGACCGGTGTGGGGAGTCGGTTTAACCGGGACATTATTATTTATTTTTTTTTTATCTTTACGATCCGGGACTGGATTATTTCTTTGTACCTGACAACATGAAAAATGACAAGGATATTAATTTACTAGATCTAACAGTTAACCTAGCTTCCGTTATTTCTTTTCCGCATTGAAAGAGTGTGACATTCGCCCGGTCACACATTTTTAAAATAATCGACTTCCTTCCCTGCCTCTGCATACCGGAGAAGATGAGTGTGGGCACAGAGACAGAGAAGTTCTGGGACAGTCTCTGTGCGCTGCACGCCGAATGCACTGGGCTGTTGTGGGTGGAGCGGCATCCGTGCGCTAAGGGAGACCTGGGCCCAAGAGCACCACACACAGGAGGAGAGGATAAAAAGACAGACGACCAGTCGCGTTGGCCACACGCAGTGAGAATTGTGTCAGTCCTGGTGCAGCCGGAAGAAGAGGAAAGAAGGAAAGAAAAGCACACGAGAACCTACAACACATCATCACAATAGACGGAGAGAGAGTGGCAAGGTGCCAACAATCGGATCTTTCCCGATCAAGTGAGTCACGTGCACCACAGGGATGGAAACAGACCTAAAAACAAAAAGAAAATGGCTTTGATGATCATCCAAACTAGGTCTTTTGTTCATTCCTGGTGTGTCTCCATCCCCGACGCGCGGGTACGAGCGCAGGATGATGCATGATGCAGCGAGCCATAGGAAGCAGATCAGAACATGCACGAAAAGCTCGTGAAAATTTCAAGATCAAACTAAAATGCACGCCGACCTTGAGAGGTGCATGGAATTTGTCTCTGGAAAACTATCCAACTATTCATTGGCTATATTGACATAAATAAAATCTCTGATACGATCAGAGTTTCGATTCAACATTGCTAGCGCATGCAGAGCTGAAGGCAAGCAAGCCATGTGTGAGCAAGGGGGGTGCATTTTTGGAGTGTGTGTTTGTATACTGCAGTGGACACCGTGTGCTGTTTCACGATGCAAAAATACCGAAGTGCGCACGCTGGAAGACGGGCATCTTGTCCACACACTCCTCCCTCACGTGCTCATCAACATGTCAAAACTTGCATGGATTGGTCATGCTGGATGGCTACTCACTCTTTTCCGTCCTTGGAAGGGGAATTGCAGGCATTGGAAGCGGGAGCCGTGTTGGGATGCGTGTGCGCGGTGGCGACGACGGCGCCTCCGGAGGTGGCTTTGTCCAGAGTGCAGGCGGTACCTATGGCCCGCACCACCAGGCCCGACTCTCCCTCCAGGTCGAAACACTGCAAGTAGCCCACCACTGCGTTGCCTCCCATCTCCAGTACTTTGAGACCTATCTTCCTCTGGAGCTCTCCTACGGTCACATGTAGACACCATGTGTACACTTTTGTACCTTTGAAAATAAATAAAATATTCGTTTCCGTACCGGACATGAGGGAGATGAGCCTCTGGCGAGCTTCATTGGACGCTCGAGGAGTTCTGATGCGATCAATCCACTGGTATTCGGGGTCTTCGTTCACCACCAGTTCCTCCACGAAGCCGTGGACCATGGCCGCCCGGTAATACCGTGGAATTGAAGTGGCTGCGAAGTGCAGGTGATACGGTCACACGTTATTTCTACGCCTACACTCTTGAAGGAGCAACATTGAGGGCAGCGTGGTTGCAAACGTACTGCAGAAGAACTTGACTCCACAGGAGGATTGTCTGAAGCGGTTCAAGTCATTGAAGAGCTCCACTTTGATCAGGACATTAATCTCCCCACGGATACCTGCCATTAAATAACAGTTCGATGAGAAAGAGTGCAATATTGAGTAACGCCGATGCGCTATTTGCGTACCGTGGATGGTGTCATAAATTGGGAACCAGCCGGAGATAACAGAGGCGGCCTCGCTGCACAGCAGCGGGTCAATGTCGATGTAAACCTTCCCGATGGCGTCGTTTGCGCTGTATGTGTCGTGGTCCAACACGGTGATCTGCAGCGGCTCATCCTGCAGGTCCTCATCATCGACCTAAGCGTCAACACAAGGAATCGAACCATAAATATGTCATTCGCACTTAATAGCCAATGCAAGGGCATCATGTCATGCCAACCCTTTGAGAAAAGCTTATTTTAACACATATGGTATATATTCTTTATCTTTTTTGGGGGGAAAAAAACTAAGACAGCTGACAGAGCAGTTTTTATGTTCATCCTATACTGCCCCCTGGTGGCCAGGATACTGGAACAGAATCATGGAACGTCACACCAGGCACCGCCTTTTAATAGCATGTAAACAAAACAAATATTCTGCATTTTATGCTTTATGTATAAATATGTGGTTGAAAAGTGTTTTGATATGTTCAATGCGTGGATTTTAAAACTTTTAAATTGTTTAAAACTGTACAGAAGTATTTTAATAAAATGTGTGCAATAGAAATGTTGAGAAACAATGACGACACTTCTTGGGCATTTTACCTCAAATTTGAACCATTCCGAGTTCCACTGTGGATTGAGGGATTTGGGGAAGACGTCTGTTTTGAATGTTATGTTTCCAAACTTGACCTTGCACGGTAAAGAAATAGAAATGTTATTTTTCACCTCTTAAAACATTTTATAAAGGCATATAATTATAGGGAAAATATACAAAATGTCTATTCTACTTACCTCTACAAAAGCATCTGTAAGCTCACTGGCTCTGTCCATGACAGGCAAGTGGCGTCCTGCCACAATTTTTGCTTTTAATTTTCCAGGCATGATTCAAATTTAAGTTGATCTGTGAACAAATGAAGTCAGTATTTAACGGGAAAACAAGTTTGCATATCTTTCGACAAGGGGCGGGGGGTCATTTCAGGACCACAGTTGGAAATGACACCTGCGAAGGTCCTTAAGTGATATTTCTTTTGGAGAAGCAAAAATCTTCACCCCCCGTAAATTCAATTCGAACATTTTATTTGATTCAAAAATCGATTTTCGTGGACTTTTAATGTCCCGCGTACTTTAGTTATATAAAAAAAAAAAAAGCCCCAAAATATGCCAGCTAGCTCCCTTTAGCCTAGCCATGTTATCTACTCCACTCAAGCGGCCCTATTTCAACCCACTTCCACCACGTTCAGTACAGACCCACCGCAAATCATCCGCCGAAGCCGTTTCGCTCTTACCCCCGGCCTAAGACATCCACAATTAGCTCGTCAGAGAGCCGCGGAGGACATTGTCGTTGACAGCCCGTCGCTGCAGAGACCCCCGTCCTCGTCTCGTTCCCATAACACGAGGCGTTTAAGTTCACCAAGCAGGACAATGTTAATGCTAAATTGAATATGCACTAGATATTATGATGTCAGAAGACAATTTTTGTAGTATTGTTATGACATTACGTACGAGTTAAGTTCATTATAACACGACGGGCTAGCATGGTAGCGATAGCGCCCGTGACGATGAATGGAGGTTTAGACAGTGTTGCGTTCGCGATCCCTCGAACAGATAGCCTTCCACTCGATGACGTCACCGACTCAAGCTTTTAGTGTTTACATAACAAAACGAAGCATGTTAAATACAAAGTCAAGGTTGAAACACACACATTTATGCAAATCAAGTGAAGTAGGTAGAAAAATCTGCGCGGAGCAACCTCAAGAAAAATCCAGAAGTACAAAAGCAATCATCACATTTATTTTTGATAAATTTAATTGTGACATGTGTCAAGACAGTGTATATAAAAGCAGATCCTGAGAGAAGACTATCACATTGTACAAAAGTCAAGAGGAACTTCCAACATTTCGAGAAAGTACATTTAAATAAAAGAAACTTTTACAGTGCAACCTTGTATCCATAGTAAAAGCATCAAATAGTTGGTCCCATGACAGAACATGACTCAATTGAAACAATGCAACATTACCTTTAAAGCTTATGTAACAAAACTATGTACAATCAGAAAATACAAACACATTTAAAAAAAAAACATGGCTCAGTTCGTACCAATATTACGACTATTGCCTCCACTTGGATAAAACCAGAATTGTTTTGCTGTTTTTAAACAAAAATCCCTATTTTACATCTAGACATCACAAATAAATAAGGCAAGTGTAATTGAGATGAGCAAACTGACATCAGATACATTAAAATGCACTCTTAAAAATCCCACCATAAATGAAGTTTTCTATCATTTATAGCATCCCGCCATCTGCTGACAAAACAGAAAATTGCAAAAAATACTTTCATCTGTGACATACACTTATGTACAGGCTAGCCATGTAAGCTAAACCTGATTGGCTTGTACCTTCCTCCGCAGTCAATAGTACCCAGTGGTACCAACTCCGATGTTATAAGTACCATCGCCATGGCGACAAGCTTGACTGGTCACACGGCGCCACCCTGTTGTGCTGATCAGTAGTCACAGCAATTGGAAATTAAAGTGCTCTGGGCGGTCCTAGCGTAGCTTTTGACCGGGTCACTTCAGACGTGATGACATGCGCTGGTTCCACATGCCGCGCTTGGAGTGGTAGTGGTGGAAGAAATTACGCAGGTAGATCCGCTCCACCTCTAGTCCGGCCAGGATGATTCTGCAGCCATGAGACAGCAAGAGGGGAGAAAGTCTTCAGCTAAGCTAAAATGGACTTCATTTGACCCCTTGTGTCAACAAACCGGTCGATGAGGTCCCAGTCTTCTCCTCCCCAGCTTTCGGTGAATTCCTTGGTGTTCATTCCTCCCACTGCGTCCAGATCAGACTTATAAATGCCCAATAATCCAAAACCTTCTATCTCCCAGTGACCTGTCAACAAATACGTAAGTTGCTAGCATACAACGTCATCTTTTTTCCCCCCCAGATGTATACCTCTGGCCTCCAATGGTGTTGCCCCGCAGTCCAACCTCATGACAATAGGCGCAAAGGCCATGAATCCCTCTATGCAATGTTTCCGAATGCTATCTATGATGGAGGGAGGGTAATGGACGTGAAGGTCGCAAAGAAACACAATGCTGTGGTCATCCTGAAGGCAAAAAAATCACAGCGGTTCAATCAAAGATGCGCCGTTAGTTGACGTTCTCGGATGCACCGACTCACGTTGATCAGGTCGATGCCTGCTTGGAGACCGCCGGCGCGTTTAAAATTACCACTCAGCTTCACGTAGCGGTACCTGGAGAACCCCGGAGAAAGTTAGGACTGTGATGATCACGGGACACAAGATTAGGAACACCGGCAAAATGATAATAATAAAAATAGCATAATTAGAGATGCCAGACAGAATATTAAATCACATTGCCTGGGCAGGGAGGACCTCTTGAGGGCCGCCCTCACATCCATATCGGTGCTGCTGAAGTCAGTGATGATGAGGTTAAAGTTGGTGTCGCCCGTCGTCTTGACCAAGGCGGCCATGTCGTCGATGAGAAGCTGCACCCAGCGTGCCTGGTTTTTCACTGAGGAAATCAGACAAGACATTAATCGTTGCAGATTTACAAATGTTTCCCCCAATTTAGGATTATCTCGCGATGGGTGACATACCCGTCAGTACGAAATGGACCATGGCCTTGGGGTTCCAGTGGAAGCCGACCGGGTTGCAGAGCACCGGCCGAAGTTCGGGCCGTTGGAAAACCAAGTCCTGGCTGGGCGGGCGAGTGCGATGGCGGCGATTTATCACGTAGATGTAATGCGACAGGCGCCGTAGTTGGCCCTTGGGGTCTTTCAGCTCCAGCTCCAGGAGATAGCGGCTCCCCTGGGCGCCGTCCAAACGCTTCTCCACATTAACCACCCGCAGAAGAGTAAAAGAGCTGCACACACGTGTAAATAAAAATAAATGAGACGATGAAGATATGACTAACCAGGAGACACTCACTCTTTATGCTTTTTGTTGAGTTGCGCTACAAAAGCTTTGGCGACGGGCATCGCGTCGCTGGAGTCCAGCAGCAGGTTTCCCAAGAAGTAACACAGTCCGAACGTTTGGGAGCGCATGAGCTGCAGGTTCACGCGACGGATCCGGAAGGTCTGACTCAAGTCCACATTGGTGTCAAACAAGGAGTCCGGGGTGTGGTTCTTTCTGAGCGGCGATTTAAGGTTTGGTCCCTGATTTTTTTCTGCAGCCATCTCTGATTTGGGACGACTGCTGTCAGGTGATTTCTTCACGGTGTCGGTGGAGTCATTCCAAGTTAGGACTGTCTTCCGAAAGCTGTAGTCTAGCATAAGACAGTAAGAATGCGTAAATTAGAATGTATAAAAAGCATATTCTTAAAGATGAAAAAATACCACTACCTGTGTTTTTCTTTTCCAAATCCTCAAGTGGATCTCGTTTCTTGTATTGAGGAAAGCCAAACCTAGAAGAAGTGCACCTTTTTAGAGATCCACATAAATGAAGGCTTTTTTTAAAATCCAATACTTCTGCTGTAGACTTTGTGGTATATGGTTTTTGTTGCTTCGCTGGTCTCCAAAAAACACTCGGTGGCTGGTTTCAGACAAATGAACACTTCAGGGACACACGGCTGATTGGGAAAAGAGTTTATTCAACCGATGTCAGGCCCGTATCTTTTATACCTGGCAAGGAGCTGATGTCATGGCTTTGTGTACCAGCTGCGGTTTTCAATCTACTAGTTTACTTCAGTCCTAAAAAGGAGATCTTGACCAACGCTGTTGGTGATGGACGACAACAGACACTTTACCTTATTATCGGATTGCATACATTGCTGAAACTGAAGTCTCCCTGACCAGCAAATATAGAATAGAATCCTAACACTGATGCCAGGTGGACATTCTAAGGCCACCTACAGAAATAGAGGGAATTCCAAATTAAAAACATTTGGGTTTAACATCCAAGGATGAATTAAGAAATCAACAGTTTTGCTTTTATTTATACGTTAAGATCTGATTATGTTGATCATTTTTGTGTTTGAAACCGGATGTAAATAATTGCTAAAAGCCACATTTTTTTTTTTTTTTTTTAACTCACATCTTCATTTTGTTGGGGTTCTTTGAATAAACGCAGCTGTTCAATCCCTCCATGTGTGTCAGTCGGGTGTAGTCGTTGGGATATACGTAGGACCTCTGGACCTGAGAAGAAAAAAAAAAAAATTAAGAATCAGTGGTCACAACATTAGGTACACATGCAAGAAGTGAATGAGAAATGTTCTTAAATATATGAATCTTTTTTTTTTAAATCTAGTCTGCATGTATAAATGTAAGCAGTGTAAATACAAGAGTGACGTACATAATAGATTCCTTGGTAACGTCTGATACGGATGGTATAGCTGGACTTGTACAAGCAGTTGGGCAGAAGACCTTGGAGGAAGCTGTTGTCCAGCAAAGGCACTGCTGACAAATATGGATGGATGTCAGGGAGGATTAAAGATAACCCAAAATTGGATGTGTGAAAGAGTCACGGACCTCGGTCGAAAGTGTCTCGCGGGTCTTCCCTCAGCAGGTCGACGGTGGGGGTGTTGTGCTTCCGCGAAAAGTTGCGTGGGTGGCTCGGAACTGTCTGCGGTATGTGCGCGACGTCGTCCATAAGCAGTGCCGACTCATCTGTGGGACGGTCAAAAAAGGAAGCATAAGTTTGTAAAATCTGTTTTTTTTTTTCTAACTCATGAGACATTTTAAAATGACAACAATAAAAATGTCATTATAAAAAAATATTTGTATTCAGTAAACCCTCAACTACTGGTAAAGAGGCATCTTAAAGGGGAAGTCAAAAATCCATTTGACTAAAAATGACCTCAGATTTCCACAGAACTCGGGTAACCACCAAACAGCTCAGTGCAAAGGTCACATGACCAACCTCAGAAAACCAGTATTGTCTTATTACCTCAATGTGGACGATACTTACTAACATACAGAGAGATGTACTTGGAATCAATCACTGTAAATTTGAAGTCCTCATTCGACAGCTTCCACTGTGCCAAAATAAAAGTTTCATTGTAGTGTGTGCTTGAATGCTACCATCAAAAATATATTTTTTGGGGGGGGCGCTATATATAATTTGAGGTACTCACAGCCACTTCCACATGGCCGTCGGTTTTGTTACTCTGCTTGTGAATCACTTCGAAAAAGTACCTCCGATGAGCGGAAAGCCTGGAAAGTCAATGCAACAATAGTGATGATGTAATATTATGCAAATGAGCTTCACAATGTAGCAAAATTCAGTACAGGTCATCGGAGATATTTTCTTATAAAAGGCAGCTCACAAAGGATTCAATCAAGTCAAAAGTAAGGAAGTGGGAAGTTATTAAGAGGAAACATTTTTTTATTTATTAGCCAGCCACTTAAATGGACT